>NC_054384.1:51785855-52025855 GCF_017654675.1 Xenopus laevis | reverse complement strand
GTAGCAGGTTGGAGTGTTCTCTTAAGCTCTGCTAGTCTAAACTGAACACACCTCAGTATTGAAGAGGGAATCGGTTTATATTCACTGCCTGATCAGTTGCTGCAGTAGGGGATCTTGACCACTACTACTACTACTACAAACCCTAAAAGTGAACCTTGAATGAGCCACAGTGGTGTAACAGAACTCTGCTCTACCTATCACTTTATGAGACATCATCTACTACAATAGAGACGAGTAGTCCAAGAACACCCTCTCCCTTTCTCCTCTACTTAGTGAGGGCTTGACTGGGTAAAAGAGTCCACTGTGGCCCATATTGTACTGTTCACTAGCTTGGGAAGGCCTGTTTTATCAGATATGTTACAGAAGATACTCATTGCATAAGACATATCATCAACAATTGTCCTAATCTATATCTGGAGACAATTTTTGGTATTGTTACCTAAAATTACCCAAAGTGAAATGAAATATTTTTAAAATTGCCTGATCAAGTTTACTTTTATATATGCACATTAATTGCCTGGCACATACACATCAGTAAAGATCAACGTTAAATATTTTCGAAAATATGAATAAAACACTTGACCCCAAACCCATCTGAAAATGTTACATACAACAGAAAATAAAGACACAAGGGAAACAAAATACTCCATGAAATAAAAATATATACAGTAGAATAGATGCAGTAAATGATTAATAAGCAACGTTATAATAATAATACTAACATAAAAATTTAATCAAAATGGACAAATAAATAATTAAAAATAAGCAAATAAAACTTTTCAAAGGAATAAGACCAAGTCACATGGACTTTGGAAATAGAGGTGCGCAACAAGTTATATTTCTGCTGGAAACAAATGTTTGAAAAGTATAAAAACAAAACATTAAAGAGCCAATAACTTCAGAAAAAAAGTTTAAATCTAATTTGTAAGATTGATGAACCATAAAGCATCAAAATAATTATATGCCTACAAATAAAGTGTTTAGAAAAATCTGTAGAATGCTGCACAAGGTACAAGAAATGCCATTTTGCCTCTGGCGCACCCCTTTACCAAAGCTCCAATACATGTGAGACTAGTGGAATTAGATCTGAGGTTGGTGAAGTGATAAGGCAAACAGAACAGAAACTATTAAAAAATATTTTTTTAATAGCAAACACATTTACAAAATTCAAAAAATTAGTAAGTTAAAAAAATGTGGGTGAAGGGGTGAACAAACAACTCATGAATGATAATTGGGTGTAATTTTCTATTCTCTTTAACAGTTCCCCACATGTTCCAGGCATAAGCAGGAAGGACAAGCCTTTACATTCTTCCACCAGATAATTAAAACAGCGGATAATTAGGTAAGCATGTAAAATGCATGTTGTAATTACATTAATTTTTGGGTGTATATTTTTACACATTTCAAAAAAGAGGATTACTTAAGGATGAGGGGCAATAATCTGTTATCTTTAAATGACTGAATATACCAGAGATACTAATAATACTTTGAATTAAAGTACTAAATATTATTTCAGAAATATGGAATTAAAAATACAGGTATAAAATGTATTATACAGAATTCTTGCAACCTGGGGTTTTATGGGAAAGTGAGAAGAGTTTACATGAATTAGAAGAATGTCTGGGCATAACTGGGTGTGCTGGGGCAGAATGAGGCGTGGTCTAATTTTCCTTCAATGAATAAATGAAATGCTGGGAGCTATTGTTTAACTGCCCAGTTATAAATGTGCTTAACATTGGTAAATGAGACCCATAGTCTTCACAATTAAGCTGGATACAAAGCAAACGCAATATAAAAACCTCACTTTGCTTAATGAAATTTTTAAAAAAGAATGTTACATATATTGGTCATTGAAGAATATTTGAATTGAAGTCTATTAATGGAATTTCAACCAAACAATGCTGATATGTGATTTGGGTAAATAAAACCCTACTTGTAGATGGTACCTGCATACACCTAATGTGAGGTTAGCAAAAGCTTGTCCTTCGCCACACACACCCTGCATAACCTCACCAACCTTCCTACTAAAATGAACCATGGGGACCGGTCGTAAAACGGGTCATGGCCATCGCTGAAGAGATCTGATCCTTCGTCTGCACCAACATCAGAGCCAGTATCGTCCACAAATGGCTCATCATCAAAGTCTTCCATCTGGTCCTGCTGCTCATCAGCTAACTCTGTGATATCGGAGTCTGCGGTGGAGAAGGTGGGGGATGGGGTGCGGTCTGCCAGTCGCTCATTCACGCAGCCGTGGAATATGGGAGAACTAAACATTGTAATGGAAGAGTTATCACATCCCAGTGGAACAGCAGTAAAGCTCGGCGTTGCAAAAGGCTATTAAAAAAAAATTCTATCAAGACGTAAAAGGAGAAAGCAAAATTAAAGGCAAATCAGATAATAGGAAAGTGTTTTGGTCTGGCATTTGACCAATAAAAAAAAACAAACTGATGAGCAAACAAAAAAAATTAACATTAAGGAGATTAAAAAGGCAAGAGTGAAATACATTTTAATTTGCTGCGGTGAGTGGATATTTTAAATATGATTAAAAAAGTTAAAATAACCACACTTATTGTATGAATTATAGGTATTGTATTAAACATCATATTAAAAAACTCAATTAAATTAGAAAAGCATTTTACTTTGCAATTAAATAATTAGTGAATAGGAAGGCAGGTCAATATAATATTCTATAACTGCGGCATCCATCAAAACAATGAAGTACTGTAATTGATGAGTACTAGTTTTTCATCAAATAATATAGATTAAGGATATTAATATTGCAGTCTCTAAGAGCTGCTTTTAAAGTGATCCGAGATCCAGTCCCAAATCTTCTGGCAAGCCCCTGACCACCAAGTCTGCCATCACCCCCCCACCACCACCACCACTCGCCATCTTCAACCACAAAGCAATAGAAAAGTTATTTTTTTTCTCTTTCCCATTTTTTTTTTTATCATCATCTATGGCTGAAGCAAAAATGTAACATTGAATCACTGTTCTGCTCCTCTGCATATGAAAACTTTGCAGATGATAATTTTCTCTGAACTTTTTTCTGTTGCCCATCCTCTAAAGGTGGTCATACACAAAACGTCTTAAAGCTAATGTGAGAAATAGCCGATTTTCTACTGTTGTTTGAAAAGAAACTCCTTACCGCCCCAACAATACATGTTTCACTCAAGGGTGCTGGTCAGTGTGTAGTTAAAATGGACCCTTGCATTTCAGTTTCTCTGAAGTCCAGACAGCCCCATAAGCCTAAACTATGGTAACGTACAATATCACTTTTTGTATTTGCCAGAATATCCAGGCTATTCCAGGCCTGGCACTAGCAATGTCAGTGATATAGTGGGAATGCCATACAGTTGTCACTGCGTGGCTTTAACTCCTGCCAATTCAATGGGGTGGCAGCCCACAGATGTATAATATATAAAATATTAATAACCCATAAGATTACTTGTAAAATAAAATGTAAAATAAATGTGGGAAATATACAAAAAACACAAATCAGATACATATATAAGCTGATGCATAAAGAAAAACACTGCTTGTTAGAGTTTACAATCTAAAACAAAGGAAATATAAGAATGGGTCTAGGAACAGGTGACCAATCCAAAAACAGAGATTTGTGATTATACGGTGAAGATCATTAGCTGGTTGTGGTTTATAGCTAATTATAACAGATACAAAGGTATGAAGGTTGATGTGTTCACCTATAACTTATTGCAATGAAGTTATTTATGAAAACACAGCATTTTGTAATCTTTTGAATTCTCAGAATGCTTCAATATACAGTACATTAAAAGGATAAACTAGGCAGGAAGATGAAGTCCTGCATTTTTTAACCAAAGGAAGACATACAGGAGCATAATATAGTCAATAGTTAAAATGTACTATATATGTAGTATAACAGAATGCTTTAGAGGATCCTAAGATACACTGAATTACACTAAATGGCCACCCATTTTAATAAGTCCAATTTTCTTTTCTAGCCACAGCCATTACTTAATCTTCAATAAAGCTAATGCTGGTTCCTAGGCACCCTCCTAAACTAGATCTCTGACAAATAGCAGAACTTACAGTACCCCTGCAGCATGAAGAGTATAGAGCTGTTCAGCAGGGTTGTCATCTTTGTGCTTCCCCGACCAACAAATAGTGAGCAATTTTTCAGTTGTGGACCACACTAGCAGACAGAAAGGCACTGCCAAGTACCGAAGGGTGCAGTGCATAAACACTGCATGTCCTTAGATGGATCTTAGCTGGCTCAGCTAAGATCCAAACTGTCTCTAAAAGTAATGCCAACATAAGATCTATTTGTTAGAAGTTTAACAGCATAGGTTTCAATGGGCAAGCAGTGGCACACAAGTCTAACAACACATCACTGTGTGCAATATCAAGTGTTGGCTGAGGGGGCATAAGGCTCCCTGGCATCAACTCTGAAGCAGTGGAAGAGTCACTAGAGTGATGAATCGCATATCCATTAAGCAGACATGCCTGTGTTTGGTGAATGGAACCTACCACAATCTTAAGCCCAATGCCTTTGTTTCTATTTTAAGGCAGTAGTTTTGAGAAGATCCATTCCTATTTTAACACAATATCAGCTCACTGCACAAAACAAGTCCTTAGAAATTTAGTTTGTTAAGATGGCAGTGGAAAATCTTTACTAGTTTGCACAGAGCTCTGACCTCAAATTAACACCCCTGGGACAAATGAAACACAGTAAGCTAGGTTTAATTACCCAACCTCACAAATGCCCTTGTAGCTGAATAGAAACAAATCATCTGTAACAACGTTCCAAATGCAGCGAAAAGCAATCTCAAAGGAATAGAGGCTGCTACAGCACCAAAGGGAGGACCAAATTCATAATAAAAACCTTGGTTGTAAGATGTAGGACAAGCAGGTGTTTAAATATTCTCAGCCATATAGTGCTATTAAAGTTGCTACAATGTAAGCATATATAAACGTGCATATACACATTATAAACATTCAATTGTACGTCATAATATACATCAAGAGGAGGTGAAATGATCAGGAAGTACTCAGACAGTGGGGGAAGTCAACTAAGTTGGTGTCTATGTGATAAGGCTTAGCAGACCTATGCTCAATGCTACTAAAGAAATGTGCTTTAAATCCCTTTAAGATTAATCCTTTCCAAGCATTTCGTACAAAGTTTTTTTGTTCCATATTCTTCTTCATAAATTCCTTCCAATGTCATCCTATCACGTTTTGTGCTGTGGCAACGCAAGATGTTCTGACTGCTATGACTTGTATTAGTGGTCAAAATGCTGGAACGTTTTTGGATAACTTTCAATTCACATAAATGGTAATATAATTTTTCCCATAAACTATAGCAAAGATAACACAAAACAAGCACATGCACTGTGGAAGGTACAATTCAAGAAAATTGTTATTGTATTGTAATTGTATTTTTTTTTTTTTTACCAAGTCAAAAATTAAGATTTCACACAGTTAATCCTAAAATGTGACTAGCCAAAATAACCTTAACCTGTATTCATGCAAAAAATAAATACTACATTTAAAGTTTGCTATGATAAGGCAAACCCCTGGGATTGACAGTCCTGGAACAGAACCCATGTATTCACATGATTACGACTCCGAAAAGCAAAATCAATGAGTAACTCATACCTCCCAACTAGCTTGAACCAATGGAAGCGATCGTAAAAAGGGTCATTTCCAGTTATTAATGTGTCACTTTCATCTTGAACATGAGAAGCCATTTCTCCTGCACGGTCATACATTTCCCGCATCTGCTCTAACCTTAACCTGGAATGGAATCAGAAAATAATTTCAGATGTTTTGGTAAACATATGGGAATAGGTTAGCATTGCAACAACAAAAACCTGCTTTCAGTTATAGTTATGCTCACTGATATTGCTGCTGAACAGGTATGGATGGAGTAATTTATTATGGTTCCAGTCGTGCAGAGAAATGTAACAAAACATAAAAAGTAAGAAGCGATAAGAAAAACTTGGATTTTTATGTGGAAGCATGCATTTTGGCACTGAAATGTGCTCAATGTGCTGAGGCACTGCATATTAATGCAAATACACACTGGAGTGCAGTACCGTAACTAGAGGGGGGCGGGGCCCTGGTGCGTGACGTGCAGCCGGGCCCCCGCCCCCCTCCGTGCTGCCCGCATTTCAGTGGAGCGCGGGCTGCCGGGGGGCCCTGAGGGGGTGCACTCACACCCCCTGCCCCCCCGGTAGTTCCGCCACTGCTGGAGTGAATGATAGCAGACCGGCTTTACTCCACCTGTGTACAAAGCACAGGCTGAGAAAATTGGATACTCAGCACTATGGGGCAGATTTATCAAAGGTCGAATTTCGAAGTGAAATATACTTCAAATACGACCATCGAATTCCGTTTTTTTTTTACCGAATTTGACAGAGTTACAATGTGCCATTTTGAGTAGATTAGTGGAAGAGTTTATATGCCGAGAACTTCCCACACCAGTCAGTTGAACTGAAGAAGCTGCTCGAATGAGTAGTGAAACGTTCATTGATTACTCAGCAAGTCCAGTTGTTCTTAGATTTACCTATACTAGATATACAGAATTTGACAGTTTTGCGGTCAAAGTAAAATCGTTTGATCGAACGATTTCAGCAATCGATTTTACTTTGACTACAAAAAACTTAGAAAAATGCATTAGAAGGTCCCCATAGGCAAATATAGTACTTTGGCAGGTTTCATTTGGCGAACTATTGAAGTCGAAGTTTTTTTAAAGAGACAGTACTTTGATTATCGAATGGTCGAATATTCAAACGATTTTACTTCGAATCAAAGTCAAAGTTGTAGTAGCCTATTCGATGGTCGAAGTACCCAAAAATTTACTGCGAAATTCAAACTTTTTGAACTTCGAAAATTCACTCGAATCCACTTCGACCCTTGATAAATCTGCCCCTATGTCATTAACCTAAGACATACAGTTGGTGAAATCAGCTTGACAGGCGATGTCCAAGTTAAGTGATACAAAACATGGCAAAACAAGATTGACATGCTTCAACTGCCACACTAAATGGATTAACAACTTCTTTAAATAAAAGGGACATTAATTATGTAAGCCATTGAAGGATTGACATTAACCACATTATTAAAGGAACATTATATATATATTTTTTTACCAAGCATAGTTAAAAAAAAAACAAAAAACAACATTAAAGCACACTCAGTACGTTTTTTATATGCCATTTCCATTTGCCAATTATTAGCTAAAATTGGACTACGGGACTACAGGAACCAGCCTTTCTGCAATTCATAGTTTAACCCCTAGAAAAAACAGGGCCCAAGTTCAATCTCCGAAGTCTTTGGAGGGTGCCAATTCCCCTTTCCGAACTGGAAATTTTAGACCGTTGTCTGCATAACTATTTTTGTGTGTTGTCATCATCAAGTTAAAGATCACTGGTGTATTGAATCTCCTTAAAACTCAAAGGCTGATAGTTTCAATTTGTACATTATAGGCAGCAAATGCTGAAGAAAAACATTTTCACGGTTACTCGAACGATAGTTATATAGTGTATAAAGTTGCTCTTTACACATTTTTATTCATATTTTATGAAAGAAATTGAACAGTTCATATTTATTATACTCATTACTCACCCCATAAAGCTTGCTCTATTACTGGGATTATTCACCTTTAAGTTAACTTTTAGTATGTTATAGAATGGCTAATTCTAAGCAACTTTTCAATTGCCATTCTTTTTTTTTTCTTTTTTTAAAGTTTTTGAATTATTTGCCTTCTTCTTATGACTGCTTCCTGCTTTCAAATGGGGGTCACTTACCCCATCTAAAAACCAAAGTTCTGCAAGTTCCTCTCCTTTTCATATTCCAGCTAGGGTAATTTGGACCCTTGCAACTGGATTGCTATAATTGCGAGCTGCTGAATAAAAAGCTAACTAACTCAAAAAGCACAAACAACAAAAGATGAAAACCAATAGCAAACTGTCTCTGAATATCACTCTCTACATAATACTAAAAGTTAATTTAAATGTGAATAACACCTTTAAGACATAATTGTGTATAGGTATCTATGAAGATATGGAAACCATTATCCAGAAGCGCGTTATAAAGAAAACTTTGAATGATTGGATGGCCATTTCCCATAGACTCCATTTACAGGGGACCAGTCACCCAGACATAAAAAGCTGTATAATAAAAGTAATTTTCAAATTCATTTTTAGCTGTCAATCCTATATTGCAAGCCCCTCCTCTATGCCTTAAGCAGGCAATTATTTTCACTTTTCACTTATTTTTACTTTCCATTCTGCACTTCTTAGACGTCACTGTATGTAAACCACACATTCCCCCTTCCTCCTCATTGTCTAATTGTGTAGCCTGTGCATAGGCATGGGCATAAGGTGTCCCATTCTGGTGCATAAACAAGATTTTGAGATGATGCAAAGCTTGACTTAACAAGTGTCTACAAAATTGCACCTGTCTGTCCTGAGTTCCAAGACACAACAAAAAAATGTTTATTTTGTTTGACATATCATAAAAAAGGATTTGGAATTATTTCCTGAGGTGAGAGGTCCATTTAAATAAATAATTCAAATTTCCTTTTTCTCTGTAGTACTAAAACAGTACCTTCTAACTAAAAGCTAATAAAACCTTAATGGAGGCAAAACAGTCCTTTGGTTTGTTTACGCTTACCATTACAAAAAGATCACTTATCCAGAAAAAAAAGGTCCTGAGCATTCTGGATAGTCTTGTAATATAGGTTGCATTTAGCAACCCTTAAATCACATTAAAATTAAAAGGGCCGTTAACTTTAAGTTGGTTTTTCATATGTTGTAAACGTTTCTGCAGGTTTTTAAATTATTTAGCTTTGGTTTAACAGCTCTGCAGTTTTGATTTTAACCAGTTTTGAATAACTAGGATGCAATTTACTCAAAACATGATGCGGAGTAGAAAATGGTGATCTGCCAGCTCCTTCCGAAAAATATGCTCAGGAGTGCTTAAATACAGCATGCGGCAGGATGTCTGGCCTGCAGGTGATTTGCATACTGAATAATTCTGCATTCTGTGTTCAGAGATGTACTCTTAACCAGCTTTTATGAAAAGGTGCGCGCACACGTGTAAGTATATAAACACCTACATACATATATAATACACAAGAATATGAATACAATTTATAATAATGAATATCCTGTAAATAATACCCTTATAAACAATGTTTAATGATGTCATTAGTGATATTCAGTGCTTAGTAATGTCATTTCTGTCACAATGAACTACAACTTGTATATCATAATAAAGTACCCCCAGTTGTAAAATATAAGTATATTAGAAGTCACCTACAATTAGGCCCATAAATATTTGGACAGAGACAACTTTTTTTCTAATTTTGGTTCTGTACTTAACTACAATGAATTTTAAATGAAAACTCAGATGCAATTTAATTGCAGACTTTCAGCTTGAATTCAGTGGGTTGAACTAAAACAAATGTGAGGAACTAAAGCCTTTTTTTAACACAATCACTTCATTTCAGGGGCTCAAAAGTAATTGGACAAATTAAAAAAACTGAAAATAAAATGTTCATTTCTAATATTTGGTTGAAACCCCTTTCCTGGCAAAGAAAGCCTGAAGTCTTGAACATCACCAGATTCTGGGTTTCCTCCTTTTTAATGATCTGCCAGGCCTTTACTGCAGCTGTTTATTTGTGGGCATTTCTGTCCGAAGTTTAGTCTTCAACAAGTGAAATACATGCTCAGTTGGGTCATTGTCCATCTGTATTATGAAACGCCTGCCAATCAATGACTGCATTTAGCTGGATTTGAGCAGACAGTTTATCTCTGAACACCTCAGAATTCATTTGGCTGCTTCTCTCCTGTGTCACATTATCGATACATCATCGTACTAGTGTCCCTGTGCCACTGGCAGCCATGCACGCCCAAGCCAACACACAGCCTTCGCCATGTTTTATAGTTGATGTGGTATGCTTTCGATCATGAGCTGTTCCATGCCTTCTGCATACTTTTTTTCTTTCCATCATTCTGGAAGAGGTTGATCTTGGTTTCGTCTGTCCAAAGGATGTTTTTCCAGAACTGTGCTGGCTTTTTTAGAAGTTTTTTTTTTTTTTTTTTTTAGCGAAGTCCAATCTAGCCTTTCTATTCTTGAGGCTTATGAATGGCTTGCACCTTGCAGTGCACCCTCTGTATTTACTTTCATGCAGTCTTCTCTTTATGGTACGCTTACCTCCTGGAGAGTGTTGTTCACGTGTTTGGCTGTTGTGAAGGAGTTTCTCTTCACCATGGAAATGATTCTAAGACCATCCACCACTATTGTCTTCCGTGGACGTCCAGGTCTTTTTGCGTTGCAGAGTTCACCAGTGCTTTCTTTCTCAGGATGTACCAAACTTAGATTTTGCCACTCCTAATGTTGTAGCAATTTCTCGATTGTTTTTTTTCTGTTTTTGCAGCGTAAAGGAAAACTATACCCCTCAAACAATGTAGGTCTCTATAAAATATATTGCATAAAACAGCTCATATGTAAAACCCTGCTTCATGTAAAAAAATTTTTTTCATAATATACTTTTTTAGCACGGTGCAAAAATACATGGAGCAGATACACACCTCAGTTTTTCCAACGACCAGTAGTGAGTTGCCCCATTTTTCAAATCTTGCACCTCAACTGCAACCACAGTATGGGGGAAAGTCCTGTCTTCTGGGGTTTTATCAGCATCAGAAGGAAATAACTCTGGCAGCAGTGGAGAGTACAGAGTATCTGTAAGTAGCGCAAACTGAAACTGCACCTAAATGTGAAAATATATAAAATATAAGGGAGTGAATAATAATGGCAAACAATGATTGGCATGCCATAACTACCATGCAAAATAGATTAACATACATATTCTTTAAATAAAAGGGACAGTAATTATGCAAGCCACTGTTTTTTCAATAGCCATGAAAGATTATTAACATTAACCACATTAATAAAGCTATATCCATACTGGCCTTACATGTGCCGATGTAAGATGGCAATTTTCATCATCATTTTCATTATTTATTCATCTATTGCACCCCCTTACCACCTGCCAGACATCTGGCTGAAAACCGTTCAGATATATTTCAAGCAGGTCAGAAAATCTCAGTGGGCATGGACCAATTTGGCCAAGCTGGAGAGAGTGCAGAGACGTGCAACTAAATTGGTTAGAGGGACGGAAGACTTAAATTATGAGGGTAGACTGTCAAGGTTGGGGTTGTTTTCTGTGGAAAAAAGGCGCTTGCGAGGGGGACATGATTACACTTTACAAGTAGATTAGAGGACATTATAGACAAATGGCAGGGGACCTTTTTACCCATAAAGTGGATCACCGTACCAGAGGCCACCCCTTTAGACTAGAAGAAAAGAACTTTCATTTGAAGCAACGTAGGGGGTTCTTCACAGTCAGACAGTGAGGTTGTGGAATGCACTGCCGGGTGATGTTGTGATGGCTGATTCAGTTAATGCCTTTAAGAATGGCTTGGATGATTTTTTGGACAGACATAATATCAAAGGCTATTCTGATACTAAGCTCTATAGTTAGTATAGGTATGGGTATATAGAATTTAATTAAAAGTAGGGATGGGTGTATGTATGGATGCTGGGTTTTCATTTGGAGGGGTTGAACTTGATGGACTTTGTCTTTTTTCAACCCAATTTAACTATGTAACTAACTATGTAACTATGTAATCAAAGCACATGCCATTATTTTCTGTGACCACATAAAGATATGCTTGGCTGTTCATGTGTTTTAGATGAATTGGCATACTTGTCACATAACAATGCCCAAATCCTTACTAGAGATAAAAAACACCAATTACTATTAAAATTAGAAAAGTAATTGGATGATTTTTCTGGTGAAACTGCAATTCCCAATAAAATCTTGACATGCACAACTTAACTAGTGCACTCTCCACCAAGTGATATTGAAATTCAAAATCTAGATACAATGGCAGCATGTAGTAAAGTGGGGAAGAACGGTAAAAGCCAGAGAGACAGCAAATGTGATATGTCCTGCTACTGATTCTTTCTCAGTTCCTAGACACTAATGCAGTCTCTCAGATTGCTCCCATCATGCATTCTGCTCCATTAAATACTGTTTTGGGGAGCTAAACTGGAGAATTGCATTGGTGGAATAATGATTTTACAAGAAGCCTGAGACTGAAATCAAACAGGAACTCGGAAACATCAAATCTATAGTGCTCTCACTTTGTAATTGAGCAACAGGATATATAGGGTAAAGCTGCCCTCCACTTAATTAATAAATCATTCAATCTTTTTATGCATTTTTTAGATTGATAGACATCACACATTCAAACTATGGTTTCTTCTTACCTTTTTCTTCAGCTCTACACTTATTGCATTGGCTTCCTTCAGATACATGGCATTCCCCCAAAGCAAGTCCCGTAACGAGGTAAACTGGTGTTTTCTCCACTTTTTAAATGCCCACAGTGCCAAATCATATTCATGCTGTGTCCACGGAACTGTAATGTGGTAAACAATCACTATAATATTCTCATTGTGGCAAAACACATGGAAGTACTGGCATCCATCTACCATTATAATATATTAAGTAGGCTTGATGCGGTTTATGGATCACCAGCAGGATCCTCAGAGCCCT
This sequence comes from Xenopus laevis, assembly GCF_017654675.1. Taxonomy (NCBI): domain Eukaryota; kingdom Metazoa; phylum Chordata; class Amphibia; order Anura; family Pipidae; genus Xenopus; species Xenopus laevis. The sequence goes on along the minus strand of NC_054384.1, from coordinate 52,013,245 downwards.
ATATTACGAATATACTACAACATTAACAGGTACATAGAAGCAATCAGCACCACTAGCACAAATTATTAGCTGGTCATGGCAAATTAATAATTAGTAATGTATTTCAACAGTTTGTCCTTTGAAGATATTAAAAATTAACTTACTAATCATTTAGCCTTTAGAGGTTTAAGGCTTCTTATTGTGAAGTTTCATAAAAACAAGCCTTTAACAAGAGTTTCATTTCATGGGAATTTCAAAACAATCAATACAGCTATGTATTCATGAGGGGTTGGGGGTAGGCATGTAGGTTTTGCTATTAATTCTCATTATATTGTGCTGAAACTGGAATTCATAAACCCTACTTCTTCCTCAGTCTACTGTGAAAATGTTGAGAAGTCTTTCAGCAATTGCCCTTACCTTCCTCCTCCTCTTCTTCTTCTTCCCCATCTTCTGTGGTCTCTGCTGCCAATGAGTGAGTCTCTACTTGTTTCTGCAGAGCTTGTAGTTTGCTCTCATAGTCCTGAGAATGGAGGAAATAGAAGACAACAAAAATGTAAAGATGTATGCTCAAAGAAAAAGTAAACTTTTATTATCTCTAAAGTTGCTCTAAACCTCCACCCTCCAAATAACTCTTTCCCTGCACACGATAAGATCCCCTCTTTGGCAACCTCGCCAAATGAGCAAATCTTTCCCCCCACGGCAGGGCGATATTGGGTTAATCCGAACGTTCAGCCCTAGGATCAGATTACAACAAAGAGAATAGGGACCAAAGGACCACATCAACTAGACAACGCAATCCTCGATCCCAGGAAAATCAAACCTGCCCGATCAATATCAGGCCGATTTTTGGCCTGATATCAATCGGGGAGACCCGTTAAGCCCCAATAAACTGCCGAATTGATATAAAGGACCGATATCGGCAGCTTTAGTCTGCCCATGTATGGTCACCTTTATTTGGTTTCTACAAGCATCTTGTAGCTCTTTAAGCTACTTCCTTGTCTAACTTGAAGCTTCTCTCAGACTATGAAGACCTCAAAGAGGAGTAGAGGCATTGAGCATGCCCAGTAGGGACCTTTGAGGTCTTCATATGCAACGAGAGAAGGAAAGCTCAGAAAGAAAAACGGGGGCAGAGTTTCTTGCAATGCTTCATTTTGAGTATGAAACATTGCCTATGAAGTGTATTACATTTTTGAAGTCAAGGAAGAAATTGACATATACTGTAGGCATCTGTCAAATAAGATTTGTTGATAAATGCAATAGGACCAGGTTCAAAAATGTTCATAAACTCAAGGCTTTTTTTTCTTTAAAAAAGTACAGTTAAGATACTCCTGATATATGCAATATTGTACAGAATTTGATGTTATTTTTTTTATTACATATGAAGGGGATGTGCAATAAATGTTAGCCTAACTATTGTTCCAGAGGACCCTTCTACGGATCGCTTTTATATGAAGTGCCACATTATCATAGTTCTTTGCTACTTTGTACTCTGTAAAAATCATATGTTTTTAAAACAGGCAAGTCTTCTTTACAAAATGTTAAAACTGATCATTATGTCCATTTATAAAAGACCAGCAGTATTAAAGGGATACTGTCCTGGGGAAACATGTTATTTTAAACACTTTAGTTAATAGTGCTAATCAAGAAGAATGCTGTACTAAAATACATTTTCAGAGGCACACCATTCTTCCTTTCCCAATTCCCCATAGCCTTGTGATCTGATAAGCTTGAGTCTTTCTTTACTGCTGTACTGAAGGATGGAGTGATGTCAGCCAGAACAATGAGCAGGTAACAAGATAACAGCTGCCCCTTACACCTCTCTTGAAAAATTCAGCTGCCTTTAATCGGTATACCATGTTTTCCACTCTGCTTCAGGTTTTTAGCACATAGAGAAACCACGATGAAATGGCCTAACTGCCCATTTTGCCTTCTATTCAGTTTAAGGATAGTCAAACATGCGATGATGTTGCCTGTGGGAAATGGCACTCCTTGCAGATGACAAATGCCCAGGTACCTTTGCATCATTGCATGGCATCTTACCATGTCTAAACAATTCAATCAATGTATTGGATCAATGTGTTTTTGAGAAAAGCATTTTTTTTTTTTTTTTTTAAAGCCCCTATGCTACCCTTAGGTGGCCTTCCCACCACTTATAACTTTTAGCATCAAAGTGAGTCAGGGGGGGCTGTATGACTAGTGCAGAGAGAAAAAATGAATTTTGGCTTTTAAAAGTTACCAGAAGCAACTTTTTGCTTCTCACGATAGCCTAAAGAGTGCTATTGTGAGAGGCCCGAGGCAAGATTCTCAACTTGCCACATTGCAGTAGTGCCCCTGGCTAAAGCAGAAGGTGGTTGTCTGCCGCAGTTGGCAGGGAAAACAGGCAGTCAAAAACACCTCATCTAATTTAAGAAGTGATTTATATTTAAGGAATAATGTGGCATTTTAGCTGCCCTCACCTACGGCTGACCAAATGCCTGGTGTGCCACAGCTGTAATGTTTAACTTTGCTAGTACAGGAGGTTGTTTAAATACACTACTGGATGTTTTCAGGATAAATAAATAACTGTACTTGCTGTGTAAGCAGTGCCAGACTGGGACACCAGGGGCCCACCAAAAAAAGACCAAGGGCCCACTCTCCGTGCTATTATTCTTCCTCTCCTCACTCAACCTCTATTCTCCTAGGCTCTTTTATTACATACTATAATATATTATCCAATCTATTAAGCCTCACTGTTCTCATAGAAATAGGGAATGACAACTGGGCGTTTTCCTGCTATCCCGGTGGGCCAGTCCGACACTGTGGGGCCCATTTACATAGTTCGAGTGAAGGAATAGAATAAAAAAAAACTTTGAATTTTAAACGTTTTTTTTGGCTACTTCGACTACGACTTTGAATCAAACGTTTCGAACTAAAAATCGTTCGACTATTCGATAGTCTTAGTACTGTCTCTTTAAAAAAAAAACTTCGACCTCCTAGTTCGTCACCTAAAACCTTCCGAAGTCAATGTTAGCCTATGAGGAAGGTCCCCATAGGCTTAGCAATCTTTTTTTGGTCGAAGAAAAATCGTTCGATCGATGGATTAAAATCCTTCTAATCGAACGATATTCGAAGTCGAAGGATTTCCATTCTGCAGTCGAATATCGAGGGTTAATTAACCGTCGATATTCGATCATAAGTAAATTTGCCCCTGTGTGTAAGGCAATTCAGATATTTCTCTACACGAGCCAGGTACGGGGAGCATCACAACTCAATCACATTCTCACCTCCATGCTGCACGTAACATCCGTCCCCCTCCGGATCAATCCATTGAATTTAAGCAAAAACGGAGCATTCGGGGTGATATGTTAAAATCTTCAAATTTTAATCATCCAGGTTAAAAGAAATAACAGCGTGTCAAGTTCAAAATACATCAGATCATCCGCTTTACGCGTTTCATGGCATCTCGCCACTTCATCAGAAGCGTACCCGAAGGATTTCCATTCTGCAGTCGAATATCGAGGGTTAATTAACCCTCGATATTCGATCATAAGTAAATTTGCCCCTGTGTGTAAGGCAATTCAGATATTTCTCTACCAGTTTAAATACACTGTGGAAAAACTGACCAAGGTGCCATTAGCCTTAGACTTATTGAATCAGTTTGTACAGTGAAGGCAACATACACTTACATAACATATACCGTATACATGTGAATAATGGTATGGTGACGTATAAGAACAAGATCCCTCTGTCCTAAATACAATATACAGTAAGAGGGTACTGACACATACATGGGAACTTTAGCCCCAAATCCTACTCCAGACCACTCCCCACTTCCAAAAAAGTTGCCAGAAGGCAGAGCAGGTTTTAGTAATCTGCAAATCAGAAATTGTCTTGTATCTTTAATGCAACTGTACTATGTAGTTATACATATGTATTTATTATTGGAATGACCCGTCTGTTCTATTCATTAATTCTTCTCCTGTACAGTGTTGCAGACATAAATAGCTCTATATAAATAAAAATACACATCCATTTATAATGAAAAGTTACTAGACCACTATACAGGGTATACTTGGCTCTCTGAAAATTGTTTGCTATGGGTTTTTGTTAAGTTACTATGAATTTTTTTAATGCATATCTAGTATGTGGCAAGAACAATAAGCAGACTGACAAGCTGGTTTCAAGAGCATTTTCATGTTTATTCGGAGGACAGCTTTAAAAGAGACAGCATATTCTAAATGTATCTTAACTAAACAAACAACATTCAAACTTTCATGTTTAAATCAACACATTCCGTAGGGGTGCATGTTAATCAAGTAATAGTGAAATTCTTTTAGCAATGTACATTTTCAGACTACCCCAGCAATATCTGCATGGTATACTGGTAGAATAGCTGTAAAAAGTAGTTTTAGGGTTTTAGGTCCTAAGGGGAATAGAAAAAATATGAGGGGTGATTCATTACACGGTTTGGGTTTAGGATGTATATGTGCAGGCCCGGACTGGCCATTTGTGAATACAGGCAAATGCCCGTTAGGCCGCTGCCCATGCCATGTAACTGGGCCGCATTGACAGTGTGCGACTTCCTGTGCGCAGGGCCCTTGCGCTTGGATGAAGAGAGAAATGTAATTGTACAGGACCCGCACTAACATTTCCTACCAGTAGAGGGCGTGCAGCAGAAGTGAGCCGGAAACTGAAGAGCTGCACGGGGAAAACATTAGCAAGTTTGCAGTGCTTTTGAAACGCTCCAATGAAGGGAGGGATGGAATTTTCTGCTGCTGTTCTGCATTTCCCCCCTTTGCCCCCCCCCCCAAGTGTACAGAGAAAGGGCAGGTAAGAACAACTACTTCCTGCTACTTAAAGTGATACTAACATTAAAAAAAAAATATATATATATATATATATAAAATACTGTTCATCTAAAGTTATAGGTCATGCTGATTTTTGATACCTCAGAACCTGAAACCCAACTGCTTTGGATCCCGACTGCCACTTCTCATCCTATCTGTTAAACAGCATCTTCATTGATATGGGTGGATCTATTTAGTTTTCTCTAACTTCTATGCAACTTCAGGCTGATTGTCTCTGCATGTGACTATGTACATTTTGAAATCTGCACTGTGTGAGTTAGCTGTCTATTAATCATGTAAATGTTGCCTTATATGTTAGAAAAAAGTGTTTTTAGTTTATTTTTGGGAAAGAATTCTTCATTTGCGCCTGTGTAATAACAAATTACAAGCAGTCGTGTCCTACAGATATATGTGTAGCAATAGTGATATGGAGCACACAGTGGTTAGGAGGAATTAAAACATTCTTCATTAGATATCCTTTAAAATCATCAGTACATTATGTGGATATGACTTCTCCCCCACACTTGATGCGTTTCGTGGCGTCTCGCCACTTCCTCAGAAGCTTAGGTCTATGCTTATGCCTATGCTTCTGAGGAAGTGGCAAGACGCTATGAAACGCGTCAACTCTGTTATGTCATGATACTGATACTATCACTGCACAGTTTAATTATTCACAGCAGTCTTGCCCTGCTTTATGGCAGCTGAGATTCTAGCTATCTATGTGCAGTTTTCTATGCAGGACATGGCAGGCTTTGTGCATCTGTTCACAGGTTTTTATCTAATATTCCCCTGTATAATTGTGTCCAAGGAATGGATTAAAAAAACTTGCTCCCAACAAAGACTAATTATATCTTAGTTTGGCTCAAACTACTGTTTTATTATTACAGAGAAAATTAAATCTTTTAAACATTTGCATTGTTTGAATATAATGGAGTCTATGGGAGATGGCCTTTCCTAATTTGGAGCTTTCTGCAAAATGGGTTTCCAGATAACCAATCCTATACCTGAAGTGGGCTGCTTTGATTTTTTTTGCCAGGGCTGCTTTTTTCTCCCACTCCGGCCCTGTATATGTGGCTAGGGCAAATGTGGGGCATGACCTAAAACATCCTGGCTTTATATTATGAAATACTAGGAGTAATCATGAGGGGAGATTCTTTTTGTTTTTTTGGGGGGGGGGGTGGTTTAGAATTCCTTTAACAGATAAAGTTAGAGGCCTATTTATCAAAGGTAAAATTTTAGTGGTTTAGAGGTTTAGAGGTTTTTCAAACTACGCATAAACTATATTCCTCTAAAAGATTAAACTACAAAAAGTACAAACAAATAAAACAAAAACATGCTGGATGATGCACTAAAAAATATATGAAAACTTCTATAAATTCCAGATGACTACTAAAGAAATAAAATCCAAAAACCTCTATATGTCTGAAATGATTAAAAATGGTCCAGTAAGATCAGTGCAGAATCCATTGACTTCTATGGGACCTCAAAAGTTTTTACTTCACGCAGTTTTGTATTAAGAGTTGTTCGTTTTTTACACTTAGTAAATACAGAATTTGCTTAGAGTTTTCAAGAAACACAGAAAAAACACAAATTTTTTGAGATTTGTGAAAAAGAGAAATTTGAATGTTGTTAAATATGCCCCTTACAATTAAACATTTATCCATATAAAAAACATTAGCAGCAAACATGAATATTATCTCTGCAAATTGATTTAAATGAATTATATACCTAGTGTGACTTAAATTACAGTATTTTTACTTGCAGCCATATATTGAGCAGCAATGAAATTTATAAAAGAATATATTTTCCAAGGTCAGTACAGTACAAAGCAAATCTTTTAGGTCCATAATTGTTGATTCTTCTCAAGCTATTCTTATTTTGGACTGATATTTTAGACTACAAAACAACTGCACCATAAAATCTGTGAAATAGTGGGCTTTTTCTTTAATAAAATTTTGCTAAGCATTGTAACGTCCTTAAGAAAACTAACAGCACACCTTGATATGTTCCAGAGGATGCAGACTGTAGATACTGATAGGAACTATCGCAGGTGCATAAGGAGCATAAGCCTTGTACTCATTCTATGTATATCTACTATGGAAAGCCATGGATACTTTGAGCTTAAAGGGGAAATTTTGCATAAAAAAAAGGAAGAAAGGAAGGAATCAGACCATTTATCTGTAAAAGTGGCACAATTCTATTAAACAATGAAAAAAATCCGCTAAAAACAACAGGAAATAAAAAAAAATGAAAAATTGCACAGTAGGATCAGTGATCAAAACCCTAGTTCCACCTGTCTCAATGGGACTTGTTTATAAAGCTAGCCAATAACCTATAGCAACCAATTAGTGAGTAGCAGGTAGAACAATGAAAGCAAACGTCTGGTTGGTTTCTGCCCAGGTGCAAATTCACCTCCATGTATCAAATGTTTTTGCAGAAAGGAGGCACCGCTCGCACACCCTGGCCTTCTAAACTGGACGCCTGGTGCACGGTGATGGAGGGATCGGCACCCTCCCAATAACAGTAAAAGGAAGGATTCACTGGCACTTGAAGGCTGCTGCAAGCAGGGACAAGCACTTGTGTTTTATTAGCAGAAAGTTGCAACGTTTCGGGGATAAAACCCCTTTGTCAAGCATGCTAATAAAATGCAAGGGCTTGTCCCTGCTTGCACCAGCCTTTGAGTGCCAGTGAATCCTTCCTTTCAAATGTTTTTGCACCATCTAACTCAGCTTTAAATCCTTTCCTGTCACATCACCAGCAAGGAGCCTGGGTAGTTGAAGCCAATCCCAAAACTAGCTTTTACTCTGCATGCGCCTGCTGGCAGCTCCAACAAAGGATCTGAAGTAGCAAACGCAACAGAGACAGGGACAAAGTAACTTGTGGTACATAAAATGAGTGGAGTTGATGCAGAGGGTGTTGGGGGGGGCTAGGTTTTGTCATTCATTAATCAAAGGCATGAAATGTGCAAGACTCTTACATTATTTAAAGGAATATCATCCCAAAGATTAGAATAAAAACGTTTAAATCCACAAATTTACAACGGTTGTCCAGTTTCAGTGCCACCCTAAACTTCATTTCATGTTGAAGAAGTCTTGCTAAGGGGAAGATGAGCACCTGGACTCCACTTTAAAATTGTTTTGATTTCTCTCAGCTGCTCAATTAATATTTGGTGGTGTTACCACGTGCAGGCAGAAAATGTGGCAATGCTCCTAGTACTGCAGAATTGACTCAAAATATAAAGTCCCGGAAACACAGGAGGACACCGATCAACAAATCAGTATAGACTTCAAGTGTATTGAATATGTGTACCACATACACTTGGGGAGATTTGTTGGCCATGTTAAAAATTTGCTACAGTGGGGGAGGGAGGCGGGAATCTCCCTGAAAATGCATTGACATTGTAATCTCCACAAGAAAATTACATTACTTGCAGCAATTCAGTTTAAAGGAGAACTAAACCCCCCATTAATCAAAAATTCCCATCCCTTTCGCCCACTGCCCCCCTCCCTGCTTTCTCTCTCCTTAGTAACTCTAAAAATTGTCCGTCATGTCCCTTGCTATATTTATGCAGAGTAGCACAGCGGAGCTCTTTGGCGCCATCTTCTGTATCTTCGGATACTCTTCTTTTCCTTCGGCAATCTTCTGAGCTTTCCGCGCATGCGCAGTAGGCACAAATACCAGAATGGCCCCAACTGTGCATGAATATGCCAAGGTACATGACAGGGACACTTTTCCCACTGCGTTACTAAGGAGGGAGAAAGCAGGGAGGGGGGCCACTGGACTGCAGGGGATGGGGATTTTTGATTGGGGGGTTAGTTCTACCTTAGGGAGAAGTGCATGTGTATATGAGAATAAATGTATATATTTACATAAATATATCCTTAGTCAACAAAGTCACCTATTATCCTAAAATAGTTTACCACACCAAAGGGCCACAATAGGTTGGGGGAAAAAAAAAAAAAAAAGAGCTAGGACACCCACGCATGGAGGGAGCTCCTGGTGTTAGTGGCCATTTTGGGGCAGAAGCATAATGTGCAAGGGCTGCAAAAAAGCTTGAGTTCCCCCAGAGTGTAGGTTCTAGTAGCTCACACTTTGGTGGGGTATACTATTTAAGGTTGACAAGTACCCTTTAATCATTGGGGGGGGTGAAAGCTGAAATTTTTCCACAATAAAAAAAGATTGGCTTAATACTGTGTCATTGCACTTAATGTTTATAGAAGATTTATTGAGTGTTTATAGAAGATTTATTGAGTGTTTACAGACACCAAAAAAGCAGAGAACTGTATTTCTTTGAATCGAGTCACGTTCATGTATCTTGGATTTATTTCTTATATTAAGGATTTCACAATGGTTGTTTCACTATACTAGATTATGTTGCACTCAAACCTGGACAATATTATCTGAATGGGGCTGATGTACCTCTACATTCTATGCACACAAGTGTCACTATGTATATAAGTTAGTATATAGTGATGGAAATGAAAAAGATACATACGAGTGCAATTTATGGCGTGTGTTGTATAGCAGATGGCAGTTATTACACTGGTTACACTACACATTCTGGGAGGGTTACATGCCACCTGAAGAAATACCATTAGCATTTGTTAGATCTATTGTGCTTGCCAAAAAATGCTGAAAAGTATAGTACGGTTTTGCTTTAAAGGATTTAAGTACCAGGAGATGTAGATAATTTTTTCCTAATATAGGTGCATCTTTATCACAACATTTATGTTCTAATAGTAGTGAACTGATAAACTGCTAACACTCCACAACTAACCTGACCACTGAATGGCCAAAAGGTAGAATTACATTTTTTTTCGGCCAGGGGCAATGAGCAGGGGAAAAGAGCAGCTAGATACTAGAGAATGACAATTATTTTACATTTTAAAGAGAATCTGGCACCAAGGAAACAAAGTATATTAGAATAATATTTTTAATATTAAAACATCCATACCTGTGGTATTTCAAAACCTCTGCTGTTATCATACATTACCTGCATGATACACAGAGGTAGGACAGGCAATTTCCTTTCAATTTCTAGATTTAAATAGTGTATTTTCGACTAACAAAACAGAAAGAATTCAGAATTATTTCTCATGGTGACAGGTCCCCTTTAAAGGGGTTGTTCATGTTCAAACACTTTTTTTCAGTTCAGTTGGTTTCAGATTGCTAACCAAAAAATAATGATTTTTTCCTATTACTTTCTATTTGTGAAAGTTCACCTTCTAAAGCAGCTTTGGGAGGGGGGGGGGGGGCTGCATAAGCTTAATGGCTTTTCTAATGCCTATAAAAATGCCAAACAACAAAGGAGAGTGTATTTTTGGTGAAACTCCATAAACTTAGGAGTACTGATTGCAATGCACAGCAAACACAGCAAAACTGCTATAAAACTGCTTTAAGATGGCACCAGACTGCGTCACTGTGTTGTTAGATGCGAGAAATTAAACAAAAAAAAGCCTGGCTGATTTCAAACTGAATATGCTTGTGTTTATGTACTGGTGTAATTACTCTGCCATTGGGATTTGGCATGTGGCATGTAGCCTTCTGCACATATTTATGCATTCCACATCTACTTGATCAATGGGGCCAGATCATCCCTCCCTAACCTTTTATATTCAGCGTCTGATTACAAAGTGGTTATGTTTAAATCTTACTTTATGTTCATAAGTTATGTTTAATCAACCTTTTTTGCAGTCTCTAAGGTCCATGTATAGTGTAAGTAAATTGTGTTTTTCAAACTTGTTTAGTTTATTAAAGTCAATTAAAGAGCTATTTTCTATTCATTATTGTCAAATTCAGGCCTGCCCAGCACCTCACAATCTATGTTCTTTGCAAAGCAAACACTAGCAGTGCTTTTCTTCTTCTTTTTTTTTTTTTTTTGATGCCATAACAAATAATGAAAGAAGAAAATTATGATTTCAGCATGAACTCACGTAACCTGGAATATATGCTCCTCCCACAGATCAGTTTTTATAGAATCTGGTAGTGAATAGACCAAAAAATGCTAGGTAATAAAATGTTATTAACATGCTGACTTGAGAAATATTGAGAGTAAGCATATTTGTTAAGGTTTGGTGTACATGCTGAAGCAGATAATACTAGGCAAAGGTGAACCTGGCCCTTGAGGTGTTGGTTTTGCATTTTCTCATTTAACATAATCCCCACTAAATCATAAGGAGTATTAGCCTGGCATACATGTATTTTCTAGGCATCTGACATTAAAGATCACAGCAGGATGGTATGATGCAAATTGCTGTCTGCCTCTCACTTGAACAGCTTCTTCAATTGTACAAGCAGCAAAAGTTATCCAGGTATGGATTTTCTTATCCAAAATTTCTGGGGCTTGGGGATTTCCAGATAAGGGGTTTTTAAATAAACCACAAAAAATTTTTTCCACCAATATGGATTTATACAGCTCCATGAGAACCAAGTAGAAAATACTGTTTTATTATTATTATTATGAAGAAAAAGTAAATAATTTCAAAAACATTTTTTACTTAAAAATTACCTTCTGGATACTGGGTTTCTGGATAAGTAATCTCAAACTTTACCTATTATGTGGTGGAGCAAATAGTGACTTAGAGATGCAACTGAGATGGTGGGTGAAACACGTAACCTCTATTTTGATGAGGTAGAACAAGCAAAAATCACTGTTGTAAGTGCTGGGGCATTAGCCACTTTATACTTGATAATGTGCAGAAAAGGCATGAAAGAGTTGCTGGTTTACTAGTATGCTTTGCTGTAAAATATGATTCTTCATGAAAAATATGAGATTAGGCAATAATGAGTGGATACTCTGTACCACTCTACTTTTTATCAAAATCTGTAGTATTTATGCACATCATTCAATTTCCATGTTTTATGCGGATTCAGAGTGATCTAGCAGATATTAACATTCTTTTTGATGTACAGTTACATAATATTTCAGGAACTCGGCTATAGGAACAAAGAATGGCACAAATCACATCTTGTAAATGCCTTTTTAATCCATCTTGTGGTAGGAATTTTTGCCCACTCATCACTTCTAATTCTTAAATCTAACATGTTTAATATCTACCCACATATTTTCAGCCAGGGGACTGTGATAGCTGCTTCAAAATCTTCAGATTGCTCTTGGTGGCTTTCAAGGAATGTTTAGGAACATTGTCTTAATGTAGGAGCCATCCTCCTTTCAGCTACCGCTTCTTTGCTGACTGTCACATTGGCATCAAGAATTTGCAAATATGTAGCACAGTACTGTCCAACTTCTATGGTACCGAGGGACGGAATTTTTCTAATCTACATGGTGGAGGGCCGATAACGGAAGCCAGTGTTAGCCACGCCCTGTTTTAGACCACACCCACTTTAAACCACACCCATGTTACCGCAAGACCATATCCACATTAATAGCACACCAAAAAACCAAATGGTTGGTGCTCACTGCAGGGATCAGGGCCGGAACTAGGGGTAGGCAGAGTAGGTGGGTGTCTAGGGCGCTATCAGTGAGGGGCACACTTTCATGGGGATTGTTTTCGGTTTTTAATTTTTTCGTTTTTTTCAAGTGTTTATTTAATAATTTGTTTCAGTAATCATGGTCACCCAGTTGGGTGGAATCCATCTCCTTCAACCTCTTGCCGGCAAGTAATAGCTACTTCTGTGCGGTGCAGAGTAGCGTGCATACACGCGTCAATGACATCGCTGATGTGTTGGGTGACAGAGAGAAGCAGAGAGCTGGTGGCCTGCTTGGTATGGCTCGCTCCTGCTGCTCTCAGCCTTGCACAGTTGCACTGGACTGAAGACATTCTTTCTATTACTGTAAAGTGTGAAGCTTCCTGCTGGCACAGCCAGGTACAGATTTGGGGAACATATGTTTGCTGTTGCGCGCTGGCACAGGCAATATGATGTGATCAGATTTATTTTTGGCTGCTGCTGGCATAGGAAAAGATTGGGGGCAATGTGATGGCTGCAGGAGGGCTGTAATCTGTATGATGGATGGCTGCTGAGCTTGCTTGCACAGGTACGGGCGGGGTGTATTATGGATGGCTGCTGGGCTTGCTAGTATAGGTATAGGGAGCATGAATATAAATGAAAAAATGTTGTACAATTTCTTGCTCTCTTTATTTAAAAACCATCATGATAAGGAGGTAAATGGTAATGCAGGACAGGGGGGCACTGATTGAAGCTCTTGCCTAGGGTGCCGAACTACTTTGTGCCTGCCCTGGTTGTCACTCATGTGAAAAAAGTTAAGTCATATTAAGACATACCCTTAAATCCATATGCCTCCTCCTCCCCTGTGTATAATACAGTACCCCAGCATATGATTAAACACCTTAGGGGCCACTAACAATAATTTTCAAATGCTAACAAAACCCCCAGAACAAATACCGTAGTCAGGACCAGTCTAAAATGTACTACATACAGTGACACAGTGCTGGGCCCCATTAGCATTTTGAATAAAGTGTTAACAGGTGAACAATGTGGGCAATTTCAGTCTGGGTCTCAGGTGTGAACAGTACAGGGCTTTAAGGATGTGAACAATAGAGGTGTCACAAGTGTGAACAATGCCGGAGGATCACAGGTGTGAACAATACAGGGGATTAGTGTGTGAATTTGAGGTTTAAACAATGCAGGGGCCAGTTAATCTCTGTAGTGATACCTTTTAAAGTTCACATATGGTAAACAGACACAGCAGGCAGACTTTGATGTGGAGGGCCATATTAGGGGGGTCGCGGGCCACACGCCAGCCCTGATGGACAGCCCTGATGTAGCAGACGCCATTCAACTCTCTAAACAAACAATGTCTTCTGTCCCACTGGCTGCCACACAACCACAAAGCCTAATGATTCCACCCAACGCTTTAACACATTGCAAGGTGTTTTTCTTTAAATTAAGGCTTCAATTTTTGGCCAAAGTTACATTTTTAATTCACCTGTCCACAGCACTTTTTGTAAAAGGCCTCTGCCTTGTCTAGATGCTGTTTTGCATATCTCAGCTGTTGACATGTGTTGTTTGTGCAAATAGTGCAACACCACTGCTGTGTCAGCCAAGCTTCCGGCAGGTCCTTTGCAGTCATGTGAGGGTTTGCCTTTGCCTTTCTGGTTAGCATACTAAAACGGATATGTTTTCTCTCGGTCTTTCAGTTCTTGCCTTAATTACCACAGTTTCCTATAACTAACATTTATTGTGACATTATGGACAATGGAAATTGCGAGCTAAAAGCATTTTTGCAATATTTAGCTAACCTTTCCAGGTTAGATGGGGTCATTTTCACATACTCAGATGTCCATGGTTGCTAAATGACAACTCAAAGTTTTGGGGTGTAAGAGATTTAATTAAGCTATGCATTTGTCAGCAGATGATAGCTCCTAATGGCTATTAGGACCTAATGACATAATTAAGTAAATATGTAATTCAATGACCTTGCAAACTTTATATATGCCAAAATTTTGCACATGCTATAATTACTACAGGTATGGGATCTGTTATCCAAAAAGATCAGAATTATGGGAAGGCTGTCTCCCATAGACTATTATATTCAAATAATCAAAAATTTTAAAAATGATTTCCTTTTTATCCATAAAACAGTATCTTGTACTGGATCCAAACCAGAGCCTATTGGGTTTATTTAAATATGCAAAACTTTATAAAACATCCTGATTTTCGGACATAGAAGTTACGACCACCACGCACATTTAAAGATGCACATTTCTTTATAGGCTGTACAGTTCTTAAAAAGCATACAGTAGAATGCCAATTACTTTAAATGTTGGAATAATAAAGAGGTCTAATATGATTTTAATAAAAACTAGCAATTCAGTGCATAAATATTGTTATTTTGTCTCCATTATAAATAATGTGGGCTTTATTAATTTTACAAAAAATTAGAACGAATGGAAATATTTTTCTGCAAAAAAGGGTTTTTCAAAGATGCGTTTCAATCCATGCCGGCATTATTTATGTGTTTTAGTGCTAATAAATGAAAATTAATTCACATATGAAAGACAAATGCTTCGGTGAAATAAAACCAAGTTCTTAAATCACAGTAAAAAATGCATAGTGCAGAAAATAAATCCTAATACTTCAATCAAAGAGATGGAAGAGGTAGCATGGCTTTATGATGTAGACGGATTGGTTCCCACCAGGTCGCCATTAAAAAAAGCTAAGCAGGATGTTAGAGAATTTTACACCTAACCATTTTAATAAATCAGAACTCGAGCACGGTTTTCAAGCTTGAAAAATACACATGTACTAAAAACATCAAGTGTTACTAAACCAATTGTGTAAAATATAGCTATATCTTAAAGTTCTCAAAGTGCATAGTTTGCACTGCTTTGCATAATATTTTGCTGTACTAAGCCTGTTCACCAAGACAAGCATTTATTCCTAGCAGTACTAAAGGTCAAACAGTGGTTTCTCTGCTAGATTTAAGATTGGGAGCAGAATGTTGACGCCTCATGCGTGGTGGAGTTACAAACTGGTTGTGAGGAAGCCGCTCAGTCTGCTTATGGTAATTATTGGAATAACCATCACTGTTATAACTATGATAATTGCTCCAGTCTGACTGCCCTTGCTTATGTCCTGGATGCTGATAGCGGAAATGCTGCAATTCACTTGGTTGAGAGTCAAATGACTGCAGGGACTCTGAAGAACCTGAAGCTTGACGCCAAAGTCCCTTTTGGTGCCCATTCAAGGAGTTGCTTCTCCAACGTGCAGGAGGAGACTCAGGGTTATTGTCATAACCCTTATATTGCTGTTGCTGCTGTATCCATTGTTGATTACGAAAATGACTGTATGGACTCCATATTTGTTTTTCTGGTTCAATTTCCACCAGCTGTTCTTTTATATTAGCTTCTTTGGGAACTTTTACCTCAATCACCTTCTCATCAGTTATAAGAATATGAGTGCCAGGACTCCAAGAGCTTCTGTGGCTGGGGTTGCTCTTAAATGGGAAACGAGGCTTGCGATTTTCAGGTGGGATGAATCGATGAGGACCGTTATTGCGACGCAACTGCTTGGCAATTTCCTGCTGCTGAAGGTTCTTGAATTTGATTTGTTCCTGTCTCATCCAGTGTGAACGTCCTCCACAAAACAAGGAGGTATTATCCACAGGGCTATTATTAACGTTCTCTGTTTCAGGTTCCTCAAAAGTGGACTTGCATTTTTCATTCTTTATTATTGTCTTTGCACCTTCCATGCAAAGTTCCTGAATTTTTCGCTCACCATGTGATCCTACCAGTGGCAGTACTTTCTCCATTTTTAACATTTTGTTCCTTAAGGTTCTAATTTCCTCATCTTTCATATTATTTTGGTTCTTTACCTCCTGTAATATGTCTTCCAGTTTGTCTACATGAATCTTTAGGTCATCCATATCTGTTGATGCCTTCCCAACTGTAACCAAATCCTCAATCTTTTCATCCCCTACACCCACTGTATCCCAAACATCCCGAGCTACAGCCCGCCACGAGTCTCGTTCATTAGGATCTTTTTTACAATACATGGTACAAAGTTCCTTCATTTTCACAATTGCAAGAGCTTCAATTTCCTGTCGACTGTGCTGAAAGTCATTTAGTGCCACTTCATAACATATTTCTTTAATAGCTTGTATTTTTAGGTCAGAGATAGTCACCCACTTGGAATCCTTGCTAAGCTTTCGGCGATGGGGAATTTGATACATTTTGTTTGGCTCCCTTTTCTTACCACTGCTGGGAAGACCACATTTCTTAACAATGCTTTGTACTTTGCTAGGTGGGAGCTTCTCTCGAAGAGAGGTGATTAAGCGCCAGCTTTCTTCACAAGATCGTTTCTCAGAGTCATCTCCACTATCTGAATCCGCATCCTTGAGAAAGAAAAAAAATCAAAATGGCCCAAAAGGCAAAAAAGTATATATAGTAGTACATAAGCAATAAACGGAAAACAAAATGGAAAAGACAAACAAAAATATTCAGAAACAGATGAACAAAAATTTCAAGTACTCTTTGTACAGTTCTCACCTAAACAGTCAGAAGAGAAGATAGTCTTTAGATAAAGAGCAGAAACTTAGATGTAGAAAATGAACCAGAAGCATGCTACGGCACACTTGCCAAATGCCATATCTGGATTTCCATACAGCAAAACCACAACTCCAAGATGCAAGCCAAAAAGTGAATAAGGACAGCCAGAGGAGAGAGTGAGTGAACGCAGGTTAGTAGAGGCAGCTTTCATGTTTATATTCTTTTGTAGTACAGATGCCGGTAGGTAGGGATATTTTATCCAAAGCAACAGAACCGTGAGTTATAAAGCCATTGATGCAGATGTCAGTACTCTGTGTAGCAGTGGAGAAGATTTAAAAAGAATCCTAGGCACACAAAGTTGAGTGCTTGAGCAGAACTGAACAGGATTTTAATATTTAACATGGTAATGATTGCCTTTAATTAACATTTAAATAGAATACTAAAATGTCTACAATTTATTTGAAATCAAAGTATGTCAAATATTTTATAAAAGGTTATAAAATATACCACCCATCATACAATGAAGTCACAATTATGGTTCCAACTATACCCTGTTGTAAAAGTTCCAGGCAATGTTTCATCTCTTCAGCTCACTGATCATCTGTCATGGCTGAAATTTCTTTTTAGAACACCAGAAAAAGGTCTCAAATCTAAAAGGTACTATTCGCTAACCAAACCATCCCAATAATCCAAAAATAACTTTTACAACCATAGTGTCTGAAAAATTTATCTTCATCACTTAAAGGAGAAGGAAAGCTACAGAGGCATTTTATTGCCAATAGATTAGCTGCAATAGTGCAAGCTAGAATGCTATATTTATTCTGTAGAATGTTTTACCATACCTGAGTAAAAAGCTCTAGAAACTCTGTTTGTTTAGGATAGGAGCTGCAGTATTAATGTGGTGTGACATCACTTCCTGCCTGAGTCTCTCCCTGCTCTGGGCTCAGATTACAGTAGAGAAGGGAGGGGGGGGGGAAGAGGAGCAAACTGAGCATGCTCTTGCCCAGGGCAATGAGGTTTAAGCTGAAGGCAGGAAGTCTGATACAGAAGCCCATGTGTACACAATAGAAGGAAAGAAATACTGTATTTCTTTTGACAGGGGACTCAGAGCAGCACCACTTTGGGGGTTTACTGGTATATTTAGATGGACCTTTCTGATAAGGCTTACTTAGTTTTAACCTTTCCTTCTCCTTTAAAGGAGAAGGAAAGCTATGGAGGCATTTTATTGTCAATAGATTAACTGCTATAGTGTAAGCTAGAATGTTATATTTATTCTGTACAATGTTTTACCATACCAGAGTAAAAACTATAGAAGCTCTCTGTTTGTTAATGATAGCAGCTGCAGTATTAGCTTGGTGTAACATCACTTCCTGCTCGAGTCTCTCCCTGCTCACTTATAGCTCTGGGCTCAGAATACAGCAGAGATGGGGAGGGGGGAAGAAGAGGAGCAAACTGAGAATGCTCACACCCATGGCAAGGACGTTTAAGCTGAAGGCACGAAGTCTGATACACAATAAAAGGAAAGAAATGCAATGTATCCTTTGACAGACGACTCACAGCAGCACTACTTTGAGGGTCTACAGGTATATTTAGGTGGACCTTTCTGATAAGGCTTACTTAGTTTTAACATTTCCTTCTCCTTTAATTGTAAGTGACTTCTGTTTTATTACTGCACCAGCTTAACAAAAACACACAACCCTACCACCCTGCAGAGGGGACCAGCACACACAGCAGCCAATACCCAGCCCTCCATCCACCCTTCTGCCTGTGGTCCCTGCTCCATGGGGTATGTAAGAGACCAGCTGGGGAGAGGGGATTTCTAACAAATATAATGTAACAGATCCCATGGTTCAGCCCCCCTGTCCCGATGTGTCCATGCTCCCTCTATAGTTAAACCACTGGTACCGTAAATTGGGTAGATTATGTAATTTGGTTATACACTATGGAAGAGTGCCCTCCTTGTTTTACGTATTACTGTGGCTACCTAAATTACAATTGAACAGGTGATGCAGCTCAATCAGTTAAGACAGTGCAACTGCATGCACGCAAAGACAGGAAAGAATGCATGCACAGGTCAAATGGCATTATATTTTTGAGCCTCAAGGAACAGAGAATACAGGGAGAATTAGTCCAGTGCAAAGACATAACTAGATCACAGCATTATTCTGAGTGTTTCAAAACACTTACTTGGCAGAACAGAATAGTATATTAACGTTCCCACATTTAAGCACATCGAAAAACAAAGATAAACTATTGAATGCTAAGTAAGCAAGCTGAGGAAACAATAAACCACCGAGTGCTTATCACACAGAACCTTCATTAAGCAGAAAACTGTATTTAAAACTGTTTTTAAACAGTTTTAAAGTCCTAAAGATGACATGTTTTCTTACGCCTTGAAAATGTGTCTGTTTAACTATTTCAATGGTTATATACCCACTTAAGGTACACTGAATGCACCATGGAAAACACCAGATCCTAAAACCCGTTTCAAAATCTATGGGTATGTTTTCTACTTTTAAGTTTTTAACTTTGTTCTTTTCATACGGCAGTAGCATAGTAAACTATACATATCATGTTAGGACTAGGTGTCAAGTTTCTAATTTTTCAGTTTGGACTTATCTCTTGTCTATTTTGAGTTAATAGTGATATAATGAGGACCAAAGAAAAACATATTAAGGCTGCTGTGCTACTTAAAAATTATAGATACATTTGTTATTTAGCTCTCTCAAAACACCCATCAGCATTTTTAACCGTCAAATTAAATTAAGCATATTGGGGCAGAACCACACAATTTTTCCACTTAAATATAATGTGTAATGTTTAAAGAAGCCAATCAAATGTTATTGTTAGGGTACTGGGTAGAAATAGTATTTTTGCAAACACCTATGAGTGTTCTGCACCTGTTGCAGGTGGCCATGTAATGGTTGTATTGTGTGTATCACACACACACACACACACACACACACACACACACACACACACACACACACACACACACACACACACACACACACACACACACACACACACACACACACACACACACACACACACACACACACACACACACACACACACACACACACACACACACACACACACAAATATACGGGTAGGCCCATAAATCTTTGGACAGAGACAACTTTTTTCTTATTTTGGTTCTGTACATTACCACAATGAATTTTAAATAAAACCACTCAGATGCAGTTGAAATGCAGACTTTCAGCTTTAATTCAGTGGGTTGAACAAAAAGATTGCATAAAAATTTGAGGAACTAAAGCCTTTTTTTTACCACAATCACTTCATTTCAGGGGATCAAAAGAAACTGGACAAATTAAAAAACAGAAAATAAAATGTTCATTTCTAATAATTGGTTGAAAACTCTTTGTTGGCAATGACAGCCTGAAGTCTTAAACTCATGGACATAACCAGATTCTGGGTTTCCTCCTTTTTGATGCTCTGCCAGGCCGTTACTGCAGTGGCTTTCAGTTGCTGTTTGTTTGTGGGCCTTTCTGTCCGAGGTTTAGTCTTCAACAAGTGAAATGCATGCTCAATTGGGTTCAGATCAGGTGACTGACTTGGCTATTCAAGAATATTCCACTTTTTGATTTAATAAACCCCTGGGTTGCTTTGGCTGTTTTTTTTGGGTCATTGTCCATTTGTATTCTGAAAGGGCCAGGGAATAGTGTGGTACATCCCCAATATGGCTCAAATATGATATTAAAGGATTTTTTACCTGTGACAGTAAGGAGGTTATTTACTGCATTAAATGCCCACATGGGTTGGCATAAGTAGGCCAAACCAGTAGAGCCATGAAAGTGAGACTTCATGAACACAAATCTACTATATGTACATTAACTACCGTCCTGCAGCTTCTGACACACAAATAGATCAAAAAAAAATTTGCTTTACATTATGGATACATTGTTGCATTGGTGAAAATTGTTTCCCTGACTTCGCTAGCTATAGGGTTGCCTGTATACCTCTGGACTGCTGTTAGTTCGATAAATTTAAAGGACTTTGTGTAACCAAGTTTACTATTTAGGTTCTAACGTATGAATGGAATAGTTTCTGTGTTAAAGTTTTTGCATCACTGATTGTACCACTGGGGGTGACTTGCGCATAATTATGTTAATTTGATGACATGTGAATTACACTGCGTGGGGGGTGTTAGATTGACTTCTCAATCACATGTTTATGTTTGACAAAGGGGTACAACCCCGAAACATTGCACAGTCTGCAAATAAACACACAAGGGTTCGTCCCTGCTTGCACCAGCTATTGAGTGCCAGTGAATCTTTTGGAGACAGTGCCACTGGCAGCCATGCACGCCCAAGCCAAGATGAAGCCTTGGTTTCATCTGTCCAAAGAATGTTTTTCCAGAACTGTGCTCGCTTCTTTAGATTTTTTTTTAATTTTTTAGTGAAGTCCAATCTAGCCTTTTTTTTCTTGATGCTTAGGAGTGGCTTGCAAGTTGCAGTGCACCCTCTGCATTTACTTTCATGCAGTTTCCTCTTTATGGTATACTTGGATATCGATACTCTTACCTCCTGTAGAGTGTTGTTCACTTGTTTGGCTGTTGTGAAGTGGTTTCTCTTCACCATGAAAATGATTCTGCGATCATCCACCATTGTTGTCTTCCGTGGACGTCCAGGTCTTTTTGCGTTGCTGAGTTCACCAGTGCTTTCTTTCTTTCTCATGATGTACCAAACTGTAGATTTTGCCACTCCTAATATTGTAGCAATTTCTCAGATTTTATTTCTGTTTTTTCAGCTTAAGGATGGCTTGTTGCACCTGCATGAAGAGCTCCTTTGACCGCATGTCAAAGCAAAATCGTCCACATACAAGCACCCCCCTTAAATCAACTCCAGGGCTTTTATCTGCTTCATTGATAATGACATAAAGGAATTGCCCACACCTGCCCATTAAATAGACTTTGAGTCAATGGTCCGATTACTTTTGAGCCCCTACAATGAAGCGAATGTGTTTAAAAAAGGCTTAAGTTCCTCACATTTTTATGCAATCTTTTTGTTCAACCCACTGAATTAAAGTTGAAAGTCTGCAGTTCATTCATTGTGGTAATGTACAGAATCAAAATTAGAAAAAAGTTCTCTCTGACACAGTACAACACAGCAGCTTTGATGTTTCTTCAAATAGCCATATATCATATGCAAAAGTAACTTGTGAACTACTTTGTTAATAACTCAGCCTTATCTGTTGTATCAAACTTCTTAGGGGTTAATCCCACCTCCATTCCATAGCAGATATATAAAGTTAATAACCAACAGTGCAGCTTCTCTTACTTACCAATCTTTGCTGCTCCAAAAGAAGATCTGCCTCTTCCTTTTCTTTCCTGTACAAAATTTCCATTTCCTGGAGCCTAGAGATGAACAACAAACAATTTAATAGTATAGTTCTATTTATTATTACATAAAACAATTTGTACAAGGTTGTAGAAAGAATTAAATCGGACACAAAATCTAAATACAATAATAGTTCTATCTTTATTACCCATGAATGTTAGGCAGACTCAGTCTCAGAAGCTATAAAACAAGACTCACAATATAACATGAGGTTTAGGAGACTGCTCATTAAGGTAACATTTGGTTAGGTTTACTTAAATGACATTTTATAAGCACTACCCAAACTACTCATTTCTTTTTTGATCTCTTAGATTGTCTAAGTAAAGGTAAGGTACAAAACCATATTTAACATATATTACAGTTCTTACTGTAAGGACAATGACACAAGAGGAGATGCATCACCTGGGATAAATCTCTTCTGCAAGCCAAAAAAATCTCCCAATGCTGTCTCAGATGGGAAAAAAATGTGGAGCTTTATTTTACTAAAGTCACTGAAGTTGCCTCAAAATAAAACTTTGATTGACTTCGGAAATACAAAATTACTTGCATGTTTTACCACAAGCAATTCACTTTATTGCCAGAAAGAACGCATTTTGAGATTAGCTGCCTGCAGTAGACGAGATTTGTTGCAGGCAACTAATCTGTGTCATTACCCTAATACTGTGCCTGCACCACAAATCCTTTTCATATATACTTAGGGACAGTTCAAAGAACATGATTTGCCTTGACTGCAAGACAGGTTAGTCAGAAGAAACTTGAACATCTCAGAGTAAGGGAGATGTGCCACAGTAGGTTACAATCGAGAAGGTGGTGTTGAATTGCCCTATAGTTAAATGCCCATCCATCTGGGAACATATAGTCTGGTTGCAGTCAGTCATCAGATTGCTGTATCAGTAAAGAAAAAGTAATCCAACAATGCACATCGGTAGGTGCATGTCATAGAAGCAGCTCCTCAACTTTTTGCCAAATCTCATTATTGTACAGCCTATGGGGCAGATTAGCGTCCACTTCACACCCAGCGCACCACTTTGCCAGGTGAAAAACCACTCAGACGCCAGTTCACTTGCGAAAATGCGAAGTTTCGTACTGGGCATTGAGTGCTAGTGACTTTTCGCTAGCGGTACTTCGGTAATGCAAGCATTTCAAAGCGAAGATAACCTAGCGTTCATTTCTGCCTAGTGAAAATTCGCTAGAGATCTCGCGCTCAGATTAATTTGCATATGGCGGGAAATTTAAAGTTGTATGGACTTCTTTATGTTATAGCAAATACTTTACATTTACACTGTTTGTTACACATGTCAAGGGAACCTTAAAGGGGACCCGTCACCCAAAAAAAATTATTAAAAATCCTATTTTATCACATTAGTCAAGCAAAAAGAACTTTAATTACACTATACAAATTATTTGAATCTTGCTTCCTTCAGTCTGGGATTTCAAAATTATAGCAAGCAGGCAGCAGCCATTTTGTGCACACTGTTATTAAGACAAGCCTTGCATCATCTCAGAATCTTGTTTGTGCACCAGAATGGGGGACCCAATGTCCATCCTCATTCACTGGTTACACAATTAAATTGTAAAGAGAACGGGGGAATGTGGGGAGAGCAGTGACATCTAAGAAGTGCTGAATGGAAAGTGAAAGTAATTTTCTGCCCTGCCTCTATGCCCATGGCATAGAGGAGTGGCAGAAAATATTTGATTGACAGCTGAGATCTTTAAATGAGTTTACAACAGCTATGAATGCTTTAATCAAAAACAGAAATTAGATTTCATGTTTAATTTGAAAAGGACTTTTATTATACAGATTTTTGTGTCTGGGTGACAGGTCCACTTTAATAAAGACAATAGAGTTGTTATAATGCACTACACATGAGCCCACTGTAAAGTTAATGTTCCATATGTTAGAAAATTTATGGAGAAAACCGGTTACCAGCGTTTTTTGAACTTTGATGCATTTTCCACTTACAGAATATGATGTAAGTGACAGACAATTGAGGAAGATCTATGTACTCCATTGCACTTCGCCTGGTCTGAGCTGTTGAAGGCAAGTCTGGCGAAAGAGGCAACGTTCCGTAAAATCAGCATTTTAGGGAATTTGCGGAGTAACGTCCATTCACCAGAGTGAATTGTCGCCTGGCGATAGGTGCTAGCGGTCATTTGCACTCCTGTCTCTTTTGCTAGCGAATTGGCACATGCGCCCATTAGTATATTGGCGATGTCCCTGCGGGTGGTAACGATAGCGAATTGACGCTAGCGTTAGCCACTTCACCGTTTAGCAAATCTGCCTTTATGTCTCCAAGACATGGATAGTCAGTAATATGGCTCATAGTGTACTAACATTAAGTAAATATTGTTTACTGTGTTAGTTTCTGGTAATTTGAGAATCCAGTCTTAAAATATTTGTCCCCATAGCTTTTTTTAATTAAATCAGAATAGAACTAGTCAGCTTAATCAAAAAGATATTCAATTTAGGGCCAAACAGAGTTGACCTGCATCCTGGACCAGATCCTGGACAAAATGGCAGAATCCGAGTGCTGTGCAATTTTGTTATACAAACCACTCACCAACCCTGCTATAATAGTGGTGGTTGCGTCAGAATAAGATACTCAAAGTCTTGCAATGCTGCATTAAGCTCTACATTGGAGGAGGGCTTTGTCAATCAAAACCGATGAATTCCTATAAACATACCTTTAGATTATAAACTCAAATGGAAAAAGGGCTGATGTGAATAATGATCATTCTGTAAAAGCATGTTATATATTTGATATAAGAAGGGGAATAATCATAACCTAATGGCCCTTTATTATCTGGACATTCAGCACTTTATGACTTGGCCATATGAATGGCATTTGGCCCCTTGTTTATCTTTCAGAACTTAAGCCACTGTATTCTACAGCACTTATCTGCTATGCAACCTGTGCTGCTTCTACATTTTTAGATTGAATGGCTGCCCCCATGGCTACAGAGCAGATAATTTCTGAAACAAACACACTACATTTACGAATGAAAATACACACCACACTATATTTTAACAACTTTAAACACTTTCTTTTGTTGGTGTTACGGTTTCTTTAATTAGTGTTTGCAGCTGACTGTATGACATAAAAAGGTTAAAGGGATACTTACATGGGAAAAAAATGTTTTTTCAAAATGAATCAGCCCCATGTCAGATTTCAAAATTGAATATAAAAAAAATCTGTTTGCTCTTTTGAGAAATGGATTTCAGTGCAGAATTCTGCTGGAGTAGCACTATTAACTGATGCGTTTTGAAAAAAACATGTTTTCCGATGACAGGATCCCTTTAAGAAGCCTGTTAAATGAGCCAAATTGTTAGCATAAGGTGGGGTAGGGGAGTAAAGGGAGCAGCACCTCTATATAAAATAAGTGACAGAAAATTTGCTTATTGATATTGTTGCAACTTTTCAAACCTTTTTTCCATTTCCTGCTTCATATCAATTCCCTGTTTCTCCAACAACTCCCGTTGAGCAAATGTCCAGTCTACTGGTTCGGAGGGTGTCTCTGCAGAAGGTGTTTTCTCCCGTTCTGCACGAGCTTGCTCAGGGTGGTTAAAACGAAATACGTGGTTTTTCCCCATGATTATTCGATTCCCTAGGTAAGAGCAGGAGAATGCAATCAAATATCACAGAGAGACTTCTAGAAGCAATTTTCTTAATTAAGTAGGAGGTTCCTACATGATGATAGAAAAGATAAAAGTCTTGACATTTTTTTTTTTAGAAAGGAAGTTATTCATCTTTAATATAAACAAGACTGAAATGACCAGAATGAAATGGTTCACAAGATTTACACTATTAATGACCAATCAACCTTTTCTGGTGAAAAGATGAAGGCAAAAACAGGACTGAACTGCTGACAGTTTGTGTAAAATATAACTTTTGAAACATTACAGGAAATCACATAAGGAAGTAGTTTTTATCCTACATTTTTCTAGGGTTGCCACCTGTCCATTTTTAAACACTTTTTTATGGGGGCTATTTGTTTGGGTTTTAAAATTGTTAAATCCAGCAACACCCTCCCTAACTGGTCAAGTCATTGCTCTTCTATTTAATGAGTGCATAAGCCAACAATTTAAATCAACAACAATTTAACAATCAACAATTTCGTTTTGTAATCAAATAATAAAGACCAGTTACAAATTGTTAATTACTATGGTCAGGATTGGATATCCAAAAGATGAGTAACACATTTTTAAAGCAGTTTAATCAAGACTACCCTCCCAAATAACACTGATGTCATGGAAGCCTCTGTGGATAAATGCAGTGTTAACTTTTCAAAAGATAGTTCGCTAAACATACTGTGCACACCAACCTTTTAGATTATATGCTATATATTATATGCTATTGTAGTTATATAACTACTAAATACACAACTTTATAAAAAGTTCACTATTTAGAAGTACATAACGTAAAAATTACAAAAAACTCAATAAATGGAGCTGGTACATAAACTCTTTCATAGAGCAAGAAAAACAGAGGAAAGACTACTGCCAATTAAATTCAAGGGTTCCTGAAATATGACCACAAGCCCGGACTGGCCTCTGTTTAAAAGCTTAATGGACTTCTGGGGCTGCTGTCATGCAGGAGACTGAAGGACGAACCTCACTAACCAGTTAAAAATTTTAAAACAAAGGTCAAGGTTATGATTTTAGGTCACTGTTGATGACCAAAATATTAGGCCAATTTAAATAAAATATACTCTATTAAGCCCTGTTAGGGCTACTCCTTATAAAAGAGCAAAAGACAAATAAATACTTTGGAATCCAATGAGGTGGAAATAGTTAGGTGTACCTTAGCCAAATTAATTTCTTTGAATTCTTTTGTGTGCACCATGTAAAAATGCAAACCCTAACTTAAACAATGTGCAACTGAAGACATTTTACATTATTATTTAAGAGGGGACAAAATATTTCTTACCAGATCGTAACACTACTGGAAGTACAACCCGTTTTCCATTAACATATGTTTCTGACCTCTCACAGGGCACCAAGGTTACTATTACTGAGGGAAGCAAAAAAACATAATTGCTACTTAATACCAAATATATATTTTACCTGAATATTAAAATTGCAAATTAGAAGTTAGAACTATGAGCAAAAAGCAAGCATAGTAGGCTGAGGTGCTTAAAGGGGATGTAAAGGCAAAAATATAAAATCACATTTTTACTTTCTTTAATGAAAAAGAAATCTATCTCCAATATACTTTAATTAAAAAATGTCTACTGTTTTTATAATAAACCTGACTGTATGCAGTGAAATTCCCCCTTCTTTTACTGCTGTGAATAGGAATTGTCAGACGGTCCCCAACTGCTGTGCAGGTAAATGATCATACTTTCAAATGGCAGGGGGAGCCACCCCACCTTACGTCCCAGAACTCGAGCAGCATTGTTGGATTCCCTGTAGAAATTTGTATCCAGAGACTCAGTGCAGTCTTTATATTGTGATTATTTATCAGTCTTGCTGTATTGGCTTCAATGGCAGATATTATTTGACTTGTGCTGTTTTGATAATTTATGATGATCCCAGGACTTAACCTCCCAACTGAAGGCCAGACCACACTGAGCATGTGCAAGTCTTGATATTGCAGAAATGTGCCAACATTGAAAGCATAAATCATTTGTCTTATTAGGCTGCTGGTGCAGTAAGTTCATGTTTATATTTAGTATACAAAACACAGCATTTCTAACATTCTATTTTAGACTTTAGTTGCACTTTAAGGATATATGGAATTAGAAGTCAGTAAAATAAATGAAATGCAAGCAATAACATTTTTTTAAACTACCACACAGGATCTATATATTTAAAATTCTCTACAAATTAATATTTAGCTTGTTAAAGACTAAAAACAAGGTGAAATAAGTATGAAATTACTGAATTGCAATAGAAGAGAATTTGTATCACTATCAGGGCTTCTGTATCTACAAAATGCACATTTTAATAACCATGACACTAAGGGTTAGTTCACACAGGGCATTTTGGGGAGATTTGGTCGCCTGGCGACTAATCGCCTCGTTTTGCAGCGATCAATCTCCCCAAACGCCTTCCCTGTTCCTGCGCTGGCTAAAATGAAAAAAAAAACCCCGGCGCTAATCACACGCGGAGATTCATTTTCCGAAGTCGCCCGAAGTTTCCTTGTGAGGCAAAACGCCCTGTGTGAACTAACCCTAATAAGTTTTAATATGGCCTTGACAGAGTAACCAGTATGGCTCATCACTTGAAAATAAACAAGAATCTGATGCAGTTTTTTATTCAGAAAAAAACAAGAAATAAATAAAAGTAGACAATTTCTAAAATTTACCAAAATATATTCTCAATAAAATGCATTTGGAGATCTTATTTAATACAATTTATTACTGAACACTTAATATATTTACCTTCCCCATTTGAATTTCTCTCACTACGGAATATGCAGTGTTCCTCTTTAATATGAGCTCCACTTAGCACAATATCCTGGTGACTATCAGCATCTGCCTGACCGACCCTGAAAGGATTAAAGGCAAATAAACTTTACTTTAACAGTACATTATACAAAGAGGTGATGGGACAATACTTTATAAAAGGGGAGCCTCACCTTGTTATTCCATCTTTAATATAGTAAAGAAGGCATTCAGACATTAGTGGATCTTCATTAAGATTGACAAGATGGGGAGTCTGAAAAAAGTATATTTCTTTAATAAGGGTTACATAACAATGTTTGATTTACTGGTTGTAAAACTAACAAAGAGCATTTATTTGGAAAAAATTGACTTTCCCATAATAATTCTAGAAGAACACGATCTATATTAACCAATACAATTGAATTAAAGGGATACTGTCATGGGAAAACCATTTTTTTCAAAATTAATCAGTTAATAGTGCTGCTCCAGCAGAATTCTGCACTGAAATCCATTTCTCAAAAGAGCAAACAGATTTTTTTTTATATTCAATTTTGAAATCTGACATGGGGCTAGACATATTGTCAATTTCCCAGCTGCCCCAAATCATGTGACTTGTGCTCTGATAAACTTCAATCACTCTTTACTACAAGTTGGAGTGATATCACCCCCCTCCCTTCCCCCCCCCCCCAGCAGCCAAACAAAAGAACAATGGGAAGGTAGCCAGATAACAGCTCCCTAACACAAGATAACAGCTGCCTGGTAGATCTAAGAACAACACTCAATAGTAAAAACCCATGTCCCACTGAGAAACATTCAGTTACATTGAGAAGGAAAAACAGCAGCCTGCCAGAAAGCATTTCTCTCCTAAAGTGCAGGCACAAGTCACATGACCAGGGGCAGCTGGGAAATTTACAAAATGTCTAGCCCCATGTCAGATATCAAAATTGAATATAAAAAAAATCTGTTTGCTCTTTTGAGAAATTGATTTCAGTGCAGAAGTCTGCTAGAGTAGCACTATTAACTGATGCGTTTTGAAAAAAAAAACATGTTTAAACACCATGTTAATTTACAAACTGAGCTCTCCACTCAATTACACAGAAAGGTTTCTTATAAAACTGTGCTTCTTCTATTCTAATAGACTATAACATACACAACAAACCTGTTTAAGGGACAAGACACCATAAGAGTCAGCAAAAAGATCACATTGGCTGGAGAAAAACACCTATATAATAGCAGGCATAGCAGTGTAAGACAGAAGATGAATACAACATGAAAATTAAACCAAACATCTTACAGACGTTCTGCACTTTAAGTTGTTTGTTCTAGAACTACAAAACAATTCTACATATAAATCGATGCAGAAGTAACACAGCCAATGCTTCACAAATTGTGAATTTAGAGAGAAAAGAAAAAAAGTTTTTTTTCGTTCTGACCTGAGCACACAGTTTTTAAAAATGCATACACAAGTTTAAAATGTGTACATAAAAAAATTACTTTGGACAAATTGCCAAAAAAAAGAATTAGAGGGAACATTGAACATGTAAGTGAGATTGTGTGAATGACAGCTAATACCACACACATTTGAAATATCCTAAGTAAATTACATAATTGCAGATAATTGCAAATTATTTCCTACAGAAAAATAAAACAAACATATGTTAAAGGGGTTGTTCATCTTTCAGTTTAGTTGGTTTCATATAGTATAACAGTTGCTTTCTATTTTTGGTAGGGGGTGCCAACTAGCTGGTACATTTCTACTATTTGGCCCTGCTAAGCATAATCACTAAAGGCACTGATGCTGTTAAAAAAATATCAGCCAATGGAGCAAATGGTGACAGTTCAGTGTAGTGATATGGAGGTCAGCCCAAATACCATGGATCTGCATCTGCAGGTATGGGCCAACTGCCTGCAGCAGTGGCTTTGCGGTATTTCCCTGCTAGGCTCTTCAACTTACCAACCTCTCTGCACCGTCTGAGGCCTCAGTAGTGACAAATGGCGCTTGTTTATATACATGTGCTCAGCCCAGTGGGCCTGGGTGCAGTCTAATGAACTTCTTAGTGAACCAAAGCACTGGCCCAGCATCTCAGGGAAGCTATGTTTAATTACTGTCTTGGGATTCCTAACATTTTGGCACCCACTTTGATACTTTTCCTTTATAGAATAAGGAAATGCAGTATCACAATGAATACTAGCAGAATATATACTTAACCAAAAGATAAATTATATAATAAATGATCTATTAAAGAATCTTACCAAATTGGCATATACATATCAGTAAATATTGAGCCACCACATGTCTGTGTGCTCCCTCAGAAATCACTTTACAGGAAATAATGCAGGTTCTAACTTTAAAGGAATAGTTCAGTGTGAAAATAAAAACTGGGTAAATAGATAGGCTGTGCAAAATAAAAAATGTTTCTAATATAGTTAGTTAGGAAAAAATGTAATGTATAAAGGCTGGAGTGAACAGATGTCTAATAAAACAGCCAGAATCCAACTTCCTGCTTTTCAGCTCTATAACTCTGAGTTAGTCAGTGACTTGAAGTGGGGCCACATGGTACATTTCTGTTCAGTGAGTTTGTAATTGATCCTCAGCATTCAGCTCAGATTCAAAAGCAACAGAAATGACCCATGTGGCCCCCTCCCAACTCTCTGATTGGTTACTGCCTGGTAACCAGTCAGTGTAAACCAAGAGAGCTGAAAAGCAGGAAGTAGTGTCCTGACTGACATGTTATACATCAAATCACTCCAGCCTTTATACATTACATTTTTGGCTAACTAACTATATTAGAAACATTTTTTATTTTGCACAGCCTTTTTACCCAGTTTTTATTTTTACACTGAACAATTCCTTTAAAGAGCTAAAGCCTAAATACAAATATTACTAGAAATGTCATTTTATATAGGGAGCTTAATGCACAAGTGTAAGGGTTTAGCCAAGCTTAGTGTCATCACAAATCATCAAGCAGAAAAAGGCTTGCCTGTCATATAACCCCCCCCCCCACACACACACACACACCTCTCTCCATATTGTGTTGGTACCTAAGCTCTGATAATGGAGAGGCACAGAGCATATGTTGCAAATCATCAGAAAAGAATGAGACGCTACTGGCATGTACTGGGGGCATATTCAGAGGTACAGATCTTCACTATTCAAGGGCTGTGGTTGCCTTGAGCTGGAACAAACCCCCAAAAAATGTGTGTAGCTTTTCCAGTCTACTTCTTTGGAACACAATAGTTCTAATTTAACAGGAAGAGATGGGAGTAGAGCCACATGTGGCGGCTTTTCCTCAGCCTGTATACTCAGCTGATTGGCAGGCCCACACTCATTCATGTATTTGCACTCACAAGTACTCAGTTAATCTAAATGCAGACACCTGGAGCAGATTTTATCACAAAAATGCATGAATACAAGTTTTTGTGGCAAAATCTACTCTGTCTCTGCAACTAGATCGAAGCAGTGCCTGCAAGTGCAGACAGTCAAATGAGCAAAGACCTGCAGATCAGAGGAATCTCTGCCTGTGTTTAAACCCGGGCTAAGAATTATGTATGCTTGTCCTTAGCCTGTTTTACATATATGCTGATTTCTGCAATATATTTTTACAGAAAATATTATCGTTCAAGAGTATAGTTTCTCTTTAACTGATAAGCCTGGACTAGATAATGTTCTTCTGCTTCAAAAGATAGGATCTGGGATTTGAGGAGTAGCAAAATAGAAAGGTTCATGACAATAGTGGCCAGTTTGAAAAGATGGTGGGTCTGGAAAGAACAGGAGAGAGACAAAACTTTACAGAAAAACAATACACAAAGCGTGACAGGTTTTAAATGTTAGGAGAACAATATGGTATACTATCCTTTGATAAAGCGTAGCCATAATAAAGATTTCAAAAGGAGACAATAATATTCTGTTTTAGGAGAGAGAAGAAAGATTCAAGCACTGGAGTTTAAAGGTATGAAGACAGAAGACATTTAGTCACCTGTGTGAAACTACCTCCGGCAATGTCATCAAATCATGTGAAAAAGCATTTGTATTGGTTGTGCAGGGAATGTCTGTGCCTATACTAGTTGTATTATATAAACGTATCCTTCTGAATTTTTACATATATAATTCCTGCAATGACAATACAAAGGTGTTTTTGATTTTTTTTTTGTAGACGTGGTAGAGGTGATGTTGCTGGGTGACAAAAGATCCTAAGTGTTCTTACCTGAAGATTGATCGCACAGAAGACATGTGGAGAAAGGTCAAGATTAGTAAATACAGTCATAGGTTGCAAAAGTGAATAAAATGTAATACAGGCTATATACCTTTTTGGGTGAGAAAACTCCCAAGGTTCCACCATCCTCACGAATAGCCACTCCCATTTCTGCAAGTAAAGCCTCCCTGTGGAGGGCCAAAAATGCTTAACAGAAAATACAGTATAATATTCATATATACAGATATGGGTTCTAATTACAAAACATTTTACTGATTAATAATAAGTAGGCTATTTAAATCATCTTAATGGATAACTGTTTCAAAAGCAAAAATGCATCCATATTTTATAGGAAGCATGATCTGTTTCATACATTTTCATGAAATTTTAAGATACGAAATGATTTATTAGTCTACTCCTGCCAAAAAAAATGGTTTTCTATTTTGAATACGCCATGTTGTTTGGCTACTGGATATTCCAAATTGGTTTTGTAACCAGTTTGATCAACAAAATGTATCCATACCCTACTATTGCTAGTACTCCTACTACAAATCTGGATATTACAGTATGTGTGAGCGGTTTGTAGCACGAAAATGTTCTTAATTGAGGTAGATCATCTATAAAATGTTTATCTCAAAATAAGAAAAAATATAGGGAATAGAAAACAATACAGAATACAAAGCGGATTTAATTTATCCAACCAACAAAGGGGTTAGTAGATATTGCTTAATTTGGCCCCTCTTACTAACTTAGTAGCCACAGTAGAAGTACACAAAAAAGACACATACATCAAGTTCAACCTTTTTTCTAATTTAAAACTGCCTATCTTCTAGTTAATTCAGAGACAAGTGACTCTCATACGAGTCCTTTAAATCAACTTTGTACTAAGAGTTAATTATACTAACCAGTAGTTTGTTCATACTACAGAATGGATCAATCTCAATTGTCATGTGTATTACTGGCCTGATGTTTTTTTTATGGAAACGGTTATCTGTATTAATGACATGTTATAAAGTGGAACACTGCAGATGGAAATGTGCGATACCCCAGGACCAATGCACATAGGGCCCAGATGTTTTTGAACCAAAAGAATGTTGACTTCATTAATAAAAAGATTAGTTCCTAAGCAGTTTGTTTCATTAAGTCATAACTGTGGCCAAATGGACAACAGTAAAGCAGATGTCAAACAACGTACAAAAAAAAAATATTCCAAAATCAAAGATCTGAGAAACCCCTGCATTTTTACTCCTCACTCTACCTTAAAAACATCTTTCTACTCTTAAAAGCATACATGAATTGCATCAAAACCAACGTGTAGGCACTAGTTAATGATTGATAGAATAGACTAAGTTGCTGAGGATAAGTCTTTTGTGCATACAGGTTATTATATTGTTAAGGTATGAGTTTTAATCTACAGTAGAAAAATAAATTATGCAAAATCTGGAAAAATGTAAATCAGGGAAATGTGTTGAAGTAGCTTTCTTAAAGTATGCAAAGGATATAAGTGAAGAAGTCAGATTTCATTTGAATATTTATGGTGTTAGTGACAGGGGTTAAGCGTTTGCAGTGTTAATGTAAGGCTATGGGGGGCATGTGCAAAACCACTCTGACAAATGCACACCCTAAAGCAGTAAGTGATACTGTATGTGTAGGACTGTATGAGGTAGAGACTAATTGGATTTGACTATTTACAAATTATTATAGCATAATATCCTCCGGTTAGTATTTTAAACCACTTTAAATGTAAAATGCAAGAAATATTAAAATCAGTGTATGTAACTTTGAAGATTCCCAGAAATTAATTTAAATAAATGCCCCAAAATTCATTAGGTTGCTAAAATAAAAAAGTAATTTGACAAGAGTATGTATGTTTTCTATAACAGAATCACTGATTTTGCCATACCTTTCCATTCGAATAGCCTCAGTTTTTCGCAGTTTCTCTTCCCATGTCTCATTTAGCTCTGCAATAATTTTTTCAGATTCCTAGAAAATGTTAAGATGATAAAAAGTTATAACAAAAATGAGTCGTTTATTGCAAAGGTCTTATAATCAAAGCTTTATATTCTTATTACATTGATACCTTGTGTTTTGCCCTATTTTCAGAATGGTATAAGGAATGTTGTATTACAACCTTTTTCCATAACAAAAAAAAAAAAATCACAGTGTTCTGTCACAGCTCTTACAGATGGGCATTTATTAATGTATTCCCAGGACGGGGTTTTTTTGTGTTTGTTTCACCACATTTGTCACATTCTATTATGCCTACGTTCAGTGGTTTAGCAAAATAATTCAGATGGGGTTTTTGCCTTCCTCTCAAAGAAGTTAAGCAAGGCCATGTCTTTATTTTCAACGTAAGTTACTATATTCTTTAAATTTATAGAATCAGTGTTCTGTCTGACCATGTCAGTTTTCAGAGTAGCAGTTACAGGCCCTAATCTTAGCTTCTCAACAGCTGCTCATAGCAAACCGAGCATTTCCAACATGGCGACCTCCTGTGACAAGTTTGAAATCCTTGATCATTGCTGCTATTGAGAAGCTGACATTTAAGGCTGGTGCAATAAGGACATTATAGAGTTTGAAATATGGAATTTTTAGGGTTTAGTTCTCCTTTAAGAGCCAAATATATATTTCTTAAAACTGAAATTTGTCTCTTCTAGTATAACACACTTGCACTCTCTGCACTAGTACAGTGGTTCCCCCTTGACCCTCTCTGATGTCAGGGTTGCCACCTTTTCAGTTTAAAGTATACCAGCCTGGCTGGGGGTGCATCCATAAGGGGGTGGGGTTGTGTCATCAAGTGGGTGGAGCCATGACAATGAGGGGTTGGCGCTTGTCATAAAGTGTGGAATCAGCTGGGGGTTTTATAGTATAGGGGCTAGGACGGCCAGAAAGGGGTGGATCGGAAGAAGGCTGGGGGGGGGGGGATTGAATGATTATTACAGATGTACCAGACAGGCAACCGTATCTGTATCTGATGCAAGAGAGGAAAGCGTGGGGGTGGATTTTGGGATGCCTCCCCCAGTGTTGCTGCCGATCTACTCTCATTCCGTTCCGTATGCACATGTGGGAGTGAATGAGATCCACTTGTCACTGCGCGCACCAGCCTAAGGGCCACATCAAAAAGTGTTATTGTGTTTAACTGTCTTGCATCATCTTAAATAATTTCCCATACACAGTGTACCAGAACTATCTCAAATAGGTAAATCTTGACAGAGTTTGCTCAAAGAAACAACACTAGAGGGTCCAAGGTTATTTTCTCACATCCCAGCATACAATACAGGCATTTAAGAACAAAAAAACAATTCAATCTATTTCAATGATAACTAATTTGCTTGAATTAGTCTTATTAAACACACATTTCTGACCTCAGATCTCTGTGCCCTTAAATGTTACCATCAAAATAAAAAAATTCACTTACTTTAAGTCTCTCTATAGCCTCCTCTCCTCCTGGGGTAGACATGATTCTTTCCTGGATGCTGGTAACAGATGTCAATCCCACCTGACTACTGAGTGAACAGGTGGATGCGGAAGATGCAAGAGAACTTATAGAGGCTGTGGAGAAATTGCCAGGTCGTTGATTCTCATTGGCTAATAAGTATTTATTCTTAAGGTTCTCATTATCATTCATGTCTGAGACAGGAAAGCACCCAACAGAAGGAAGAGCTGGAAAGGGAGATAAAAAAAGGAAACCAAGGTGCTGGGACAGTTAAGAGGAAAGGAAACCACATTGAGAAACAGGACAGAAAGAGAAAGGATGATTGACCACACTGAAACAGTGTTAAAGTATTTCTTTCTACTATTGTTTTTATTTTGCAACCCTCCAGTTTGAAATTTTGTTTGCTGGTTGCTTGACCTGGTCTATACCAACCTGACAATTAACTGAATATCAGAATGAATAGGACATGACCTTGAAAGTAAATAAGTAAAAAAAAAGGCAATTCTGTCTCTATCCCTCCTGTGAGCATAGGGGGGACAGGACTGAATGTGTCCTGCCTTGTCAATGAGTACATTTGGGTAGAAAATGCAAACATTAGCATTTTCTGGTGACAACTCACCCGTTATACAAAATGTATCTCAAATGAACACTTCTCTAGGTTTAAAAAAAATAATAAAAAATTATATATATATATATATATATATATATATATATATATATATATATATGTATGTATATATATATATGTATATGTATGTATATATATATATATATATATATATATATATATATATATATATATATATATACACATACTGTATATATATTTTTTTATTATTATTTTATTTAAAAATAAGTAAAACACAAAAACATTGGACATTTCACACCCAAGCACGCACAGGAAGGTGACATTAACATTTTTAACAATGCCAGGAAACATGAACAGAATATTTTGCAGGAGTATTGGAAATTCACTAAAATTACTTACTTTCAAGGATATCACCCAATCCCTGAGCACGCAGGAGCTCTTTAAGTCTAGTTACTTCATCTTTTAGTTCACGCACAAGTTTGGCATTTGGATCTTCATTGATAATAGCATTACACTTAATCTGTTTAGCACGATCTGCATATCTAAAAGAGAATACATTTTATAGCTATAGCAAGAGCATAAATTGCATGTTAAAAATAACTGATGTAAGCAAAGGACTAAGAGTAAATACAGCAGAAGTAGAAAAAATGATCTTAAGCAGAATGATTTATTGGAAAAAACAGACCTTTGTCAAGATACCCTATACTCAAAACCATATATACTGCTAGTATGTTACTGTATATATTTGTAATTTTTTTTTTTTTTTTTAGAGTGCATTGGTCTATTATGACCAAATAGAACTGAGCACTGAGCACTTTCCAGCCCAGAGATTAACCAGAAAGACAATGGGATACCCACAATACATAATTTTTTTGCAATGATTTTACTTTGACAAGTCTAGATCCAGAACTCACCTGTCTCTCACACTGCACAGCTAACTGCACACAAATATTCACTAAAATCTACAGGGAAGGCTTGAAAACAGTTTAAAAGCACAAGAGTAATGTGACTGAACATATCAGAAGTTTGATTGAGGAGCTGATAAACTGAAACAAACAAACTATGTTCAA
This sequence comes from Xenopus laevis, assembly GCF_017654675.1. NCBI lineage: Eukaryota > Metazoa > Chordata > Amphibia > Anura > Pipidae > Xenopus > Xenopus laevis. Next base: position 51,975,433 of record NC_054384.1, on the reverse strand, counting down.
CCAAAAGTAAAAATTAAGAAAACTACTTTCTGTACCCCATCACAACTGCACAATATCAAATATACCCCTGTACTCCAATTTCCATACAACTGACCTCCTATTTCTATACCAAATCTGCTTTCTGCTGTGTCACCCACTGTCTGACTTTTTTCTTAACCCCCAAATCACTGAGAAAAATTACAAACGGACACATTACAAGCACTGCTATTTATGTAACAAATAAATGGGCGAAGGAATGACTAGAGTAGGGAATATATTGTGTGAACACCACAAAAATAATTTAAAAGCAGCTTCAAGACAAGAGATTCTGCAGCAGATGCATGAATGAGGTTACTGCTTAAGTGCAGATTGCGTAGATTGCGTATAGGAACTCTGAACATATGGTCCAAACATCTGCATGAAACACAAGTTGATATATTCAATTTGATATTTATAGGTGTTTAACATCTCCATTAAGTAGTGAAGTAGGTCTGAACTAAAGTAAATGTGCCCCACCATAAGGGTTACCACATCCCTTCACCATGAAAATCAAGGTCTTAAGCATGTAGGATTCTTTTCACCTGTGCATATGCACTTGTCTGTCTGTTAAGAATTGGGTAAGGATGTTTCATCTGACTGTTCTTCACTGCCGAGAGCTACAACAGAAATATACCAGCCATTTATTAAATTATGCAATTCAGCATGTAAACCCACAGACTACAAAATATTTAGAAAAGAAATGTATCCTCATTGAAGTTGGCAGTGAGAGGCTTGAATGGCCTATAAGGTAGTTTGGCGGCTTCCTAGACAGAAATAATTTGGTTTGTTGCCAAAAGCAAACACCATCATCGTACAGATTTGGCAGTGATGACATGCCTTGAATGTTGTGTTCTTTCAAATCACCATAGAAAATACATTAGTAAACCTGAATTAAAAACAGAGAAGTCAGAGTAGGAGTCAGAGGTACCATAAACTGAGGAGTCTGAGCCGAGGATTTATGTACCGACTCCACACCCCTTCTGGGCATGAAATGCATGAGGCTAATATGTGTAAAATAAAGCTTCCTAATCTTTAGCAAATGCCTGTTTTGTGATATCTGTGCTTTTCAAATTTGTTGGTACAATTTTCCTCCTCATTGCGCCAGTTTGACCACAGGTACGACTGAGTTAGAGCCAACTCATGAAGCTTGCCTAGCTTTGAAATCAAGTTCCATTCTGCCCTAACAATAAGATATGCAAGATGCATTCCCATTCTAAATTCTAATAAATAATTTTTTTAAATTCATTTATATTAAAATAAATAAAATTTTAAGCTTGATATGATTAAAAATGAAATACAAATGCATGATCCCCTTTATGGGCACAAGCAGCACTTAGCACTAAACACTAAATGCAAAAGCTTGCATTTAGCTACACTGAATTTCACCTGGCAAAGCTTATAGAGGCAATTTTTACCCTTGGGGGTGCCAAAAGTTAGGCACCCCAAAGTGACTACTTTTACTTACCCGACACCCCAGCCGGTTCACTTATCAGCAGAAAAACACTTTGGCCCGGGGTTCTTCTAGCGAGCACCACAGAGAGATCCACTTCCTGCTTCTTCAGGCCTTCTCACAGCTGCGCATGCGCAGTAGCGAGAAAAGCCAAACTTTAATGAAAAATGGCTATCTCGCTCCACTGCACATGCGTCTGCCACAGGTAATTTGAAAACCGAAAAAGCGGGAAGAGGATCACTCCATAGTGCTCACTAGAAGAACCGGGAGGGGGGGGGGGGCTGTGAGGCTTTCTGCTGATAGGAGCAGCGGTCCGGGGTGTCAGGTAAGTGAAAGCAGTCACTTGGGGGTGCCTAACTTTTGGAACCCTAATTGTAAAATTATATTCCTTCTCCTTGAATATCTAAATTGTACACAAATGTAGAAACAGAAATAATGCTTACTGTAAATTAATGCATAATCAGTAAGCAATCATAGAAACAATTAAAAATCAAGGTTACTGTCTTTTACAAAATAGTTTAACAAGACAATTTATTTAATAAATATTTACTTCATGTTTGATACCGAGATGCTTTCAGTATACTTTTTTTTATTAAAGAATATATTAAAGAATGGAATTCATGATATAGTGATGTAGCTTGGATTTCTTACCTCAATGTACTCAGAGTCTCATCATAGTTTATATCAGCAGGACTCAGTGCTGCAACCATTGCTGTCCGGGAATTCCCACCTGCAACAAAAATGACCAAAGAAAGTGTCAAAATATCTCAAGCATTTGAGGGTTTTCACTTATAAGGCAAATATGAACTTTTTTTACCCAAGTTCTCACGAAGCAGCCATGTTAGTACAGAATCCCGATATGGAATGAAGTCTGTTTTTTTCTTCTTCTTGCTCTACAAGCAAATATATATATAAAAACCATTAAATTCATGTCACACAACACTTGCAGCTTACTGGAGAAAAGAGAGAGAGACTAAAGTATTTTTTAATTAAAAATGGAGAGTAAAAATAGTTCTGGGGTAAAAAAAGAAATTATGTTGTTCTACTTGACAATTTAAATTAATGATGCCCTCTGTTTAAAGAAGGGTATTTATTGGCCTCACAATGGAATTTACAAATGTATTCTCTATTCTATAATCTCTAACCCAATTTCAAATTTAGCCCACCTTCTAATTTACATAGTCTACACAGTGCTTAACACAGGATTAGGCTAGAAATGGCACATTTAGGGTTTTTAGGGTAATGACACATGGAGTGTTTTGTTATAATTAAATGTTGGGTGGTCGAGAAAAAAGCCATAAACACATTTTCCAATGAAATGCATCAGAATCTGCTGAATCTCTGCCAATGTGTAAGCTTTATTGCTCAAAAGTGCTTACTGTTGCATTCTCGAGAGATAAAGCTACGTGGGCCAAAAGGAATATAGCATTGTGCATTTTGTCATCAAAAGGAATATAGCATTGTGCATTTTGTCATCACACTAATAGGCAACAAATTGCCCCGTGTGCTATCATATTGATTTTTGGGCTAAGATAGAGTGGTGGTGGTGGTGAAAGTTTCTGAACCCTTTAAAATTTTCTGTATTTGTATATGAATGTGACCTAGCCTAGTTTTCAACCAAGTCCTAAAAGTAGATGAAGAAACTTTAGTAAAACAAATAAAACATAAATTGAATTTGGCCATGTATTTATTGACAAAAATGATCCAATAATATATCTGAATGTGACCCCCATGTGCGGCAATAACTGCAACTAAATCAATCCTGCACATTGACTCAGAGGAATTTTAGACCAGAAGTCTTGACATTTTCCTGGTATAGTTCAGAATTAATTTTTCTATCAATTATGGCAAGCCATCCAGGCTAAGATGCAGCAAAACATGCCCAACCCAGAATACTCCCACCACCATGTTTCACAGATGGTATAAGGTTTTTATGTTGGAATGCAGTGTTTTTCTATTACCAAATGTAATGCTCCTCATTTAAGCCAAAAAGTTTTATTTTGGCTTCATCTGTTCACAAACCATTCTTCCAGTAACCTTCTGGTTTAGAAAACTGCAGTATATTGGGGGAAAGCATATATGTTACCTGCCATACACACCACTGTTGTTCAGTGTTCACCTGACGAAGGGGGAATTGCCCCCGAAACGTTGTGTCGACTTAATAAACACGTAAGGGTCTAGTCCCCTACTTGAATTGCACCTGTGTGCCGGTACCTGTTTTCTTCGAGGGTCCGAGCACCGGGTCAATTACTTCATAGGGCTCGGGTGTGCACGTGAGTGTGTTTGCACTCCTGATGGTGGACTCATGAACATCAGCATTCACCAATGTGAGACAAGCCTTTAGTTGCTTAGACGTTAACCTGCGTTCCTTGTAACCTCTCAAGACTATTAAGCATCTTGCAGTTGGCGTTATATATGATGGACGACCACTTATGGGTAGGGTAACCATTCCAGGTTTGTTTTATAGACCCGCTGCGGCCTGCCCCACCAACGTCATAAAAGGAGCGGGGTGAGCAGGCGCACGGCTATAATGCCGGAAGCCGGCATTTGAAGCCCGCCACTCGCGAAGAGTACGAGTTGGCCCGAACCCGCCCGACCCGCGGGTATCAGGCCGGCCCGCACATCACTAGTAACCATGGTCTTGAATTTCCTCCATTTATACACAATCTGTATGACTGTTGATTGGTGGAGTTCAACTCTTTAGAGATAGTCTTGTGCCTTTTCCAGCTTTATGGGCATCAACAAATCTTTTTTTGAGGTCCTCAGACAGCTCCTTTTTTCAAGCCATGATACACATCCACAAATGTCTTAATGTGTGATCAGGCTTTGTTGGATTTGCTGGATGCAAGATTTCTCACTCACACCGGATTGTCATCCTATTGACTGAAAACACCAGACTCTGATTTCAGCTTCAATCCTAAGGATTCGCTTACTTTTGCCACACACAGATATGGTATTGGATCATTTTTTTCATTAAATACATGACAAAATATAACAAAATGTTGTTTTATTTGTTTATCTAGCATTTCCTGATCTACTTTTTGGATTTTTTGAAAATCAGATTTATATAAAATATAGAAAACTTTTAAAGCACTTTCAAGCACTATTGCATATTATTATCAATATTATTCTATATTAACAATAAAAGGCTGATTAGTTAATTTCACATTATATGAATTAATGTCAGTAGCATCAGCTGCTATGAGAGAAGTAACAACAGGCTCTGCAAAATGTTTTGAGTCCACTGAGAATATGCAGTGCCACTGGCTCTGAAAGGCTGGTCTAGCAAGTTACAAATAAACATTAACAAGTTTGTAAACTGCATTATCCACTGCTTCTGGCAATCAAATTGGCTATGTGCCTAATAATTACTGCTAAAGAACATTTAGGACCTGTGTGAATAACCCTGAGAAAGAGAAGTGGGACAGTCTGTGTCACATTAAGGCTAATAACTTCACAAGAATTAACTGCCGTGCTTATTCAGTCAAAGCAGTTTCAAAATACATTCTTCTAATAAATTACAATATTGTAAAAATGTACATTACTGCATTCACCGTTGTCTACATTGTGTAGATATACACATAGCTACATTTCCTGATTTGTATGATTTTAGACAACTTGTATCCTTTCTTTAAAGACATTAAAATGGGAGATTTTATATGTGATAACCCTCTATTTACAGATACACACAAAGCATGTTAATCAATAAGGAAAAAAAGTTTATCACCAAACATCTCCCCATATTTAACATGGATAAGAAACAAAAAATTCCCAATAGGCACACGAAACCCGACACTTCACCAATGGCGGGACAAAGGATTAAATAACCTTAAAGACTTATTAGATGACAACTATTCAATAATCACCCAAACAAAACTCATGGAAAGATACCCGTTTACTATGCCACAGTACAAATCATTCACTTTGCAACTTGAACAGCCACTCAGTTAATAGACAAAAAAAAAGATAACCCGTTAAACAAAATATGGAAGAACAGGGGCACAAAACAAACAACCTCACAACTATACCAGTCGAGCACTAATACAACTAGGAGATGAAGAGAATTCTGCTTTTAAATGGATAGCAAATATACCAAACACAACGAAATCAGATATCCATAAGCAAAATATGAATATAACGAAGTACCTCCCAGCAAGTAGATACCAAGAAATGGCTCTCCAAATACTCTGCAACTCATATCCAACCCCAATCAAAAGACACAAAAAGGGAAATCTGTCCTCAGATAACGGTTTAAGATGCTACTCCCCAGGAGCTGATTTAATACATAACTTTTGGTCATGTTTAAAATTACAAACCTTTTGGCAAGAGGTAACCACATATGATGAGCAGATGGCTGGAACACCTATCCAGATGCAAATAGAATGGGCACTATTTAGTAATACCATACAACATACATAACTATCAAAACCTGAAAAAAATATGATTGGGAGACTAGCGGCGTCAGCTCGAAAAACAATACTACAACAATGGTTGGCCTCTGATCAACCATCTATATTACTAGTTAAACAAAAATTACACCACTTATTTCACATGGATTGGTTGGTAGCAATTACTAGAAGAGAACAAAACACAACGAAATTTTTTAACAGATGGATAACATACATAACATCACTCCCACAACACATTAAAAACCTGCCAGTTTACACCTTTAGACAAACAACATAGTATGTTGAAGAAACCTTAAGAGAACACCCACTCATAATGGAGTCATCCCAATACCTAGACACATGTCAACAGGAACAAGGAAGACTGAACTTCGCACCCCCCAGGAGTCATCAAATAGATTGTTGGCTATATATCCATTAAATCCCACATTTACTAATGTGTCATATACTAAATATTGAGCTCAGCTTCTCATACTGTTACTATATATTTTTTAAAAAAATGTTAAGAACTTATTCTTATTATTATTACTATGTACGAAACTGCATACTGGAAACGTACTTTATTATTTGATAAAATATTAAATAAAAACATGTTTAAAAAATTTTAAAAAATGAGATTTTAGAAAAATATAACTCAAAATCTTGAATCATTAAACTTATGGGCCATATCAGCATTTTTGCCCGCCAGCAGAGAAAATGCTACATCTGACATAGCCCTTACTATTTCTTTTAACATGTCACATTTCAGAATTATAATTGCCTTGGAGGCAAATGATGGTGCAACAAGAAACAGTTGTTCTGCCAAATAGAGCCTCCTGTAGGCTGCCAATCCGCATAGGGGCAACAGTTGTACTGCCAAATAGAGCCTTCTGTAAACTGCCAATCCGCATAGGGGCAACCAAATTTCCAATCTCAGTCCTTATTTTGCTTGTAAACTCTTTTTACATTTGAAAGTTTCTCATAGGCAAAAAAGGCCCAGTCTGCTAAAGGGCTTAGTGGTCTTTGAGTCTTTCCATAAATATCCACCCTCTGAAATGCAACTTTAGAAAGAAGTGGCTTACGATAACAATTTTACAAAAGTAAAACATTGTGGCAATATTATATGGTTGTTACAATTTCATTACCAAAATAAGTGACCTTGTTTGGTATTGTCTATCTAACACATGTAAAACATAATGCACCGATCGGTACAACTAAAACTCGTTTTGTTTCAAGTACTTAATTTATACATCTTTAATAACAGAAGAGAAACCATACCTTGCTGGTGCAGTTATCCTGACATGGTAGCATTAAGCAAGCATAGACAAAATATTACAAAGATTTATGATGAATTAGAGACAAACACGGTACTGAGGGAAGACTATTCAAGTTACATAGTGATAGCTTTGTTTCTATGTAAATTGCTGTTTTTACTTATGTCATGAGGTATAATCAGTCATGATGTGGGTGGAATTTTCTACTATTATGTATTTAGGTAAAGTATACCCAATTAAAGTAAATATAATGTAATGAAACAGATACAGATACTGTTATATGATGGTACAGATACTGTGGTACAGGAGAGAGATCTTAACTTAAAACAATGCAGAAACATGTAGATGTCAGTGCTATACAAATCAAAGATGATAATTTATTATAAACAGCACAGATTAGACAACCATTTTATTGAACTTGTTGAACAAGGTAAAACTTTAAGGGGGTCATTTATAGGGAAGCACCGAATCCAGGATTCGGCCTTTTTAAGCAGGATTCGGATTCGTCCGAATCCTTCTGCCTGGCCGAACCGAATCCTATTTTGCATATGTAAATTAATGGCGGGGAGGGAAATCATATGACTTTTTGTAACAAACAAGGAAGTAAAAAATGTTTTCCTCTTCCCACAGTTCGGTATTTGGCCGAATCTTTCGCAAAGGATTCGGGGGTTCGGCCGAATCCAAAAAAGTTATTTATCAAGGTCCGAATTTATCTCAATATCGGATGCTACAAACTCCGATCTAACCCACTCTGGTTTTGAACACTTATTTATTATTACATTTTCCAGAAAATTACCTTTGCGGGAAAAGCTCAGATTTTCACGAATTTTTCATGAATTTTCCCCGAAAACTCTGAATTTTTCGGAGTTTTCACCCGAAAGCTCAGAAAACATTGTGAAATTGCCCGAAACCACCAACACAACAAAAATGAATGCGACTGTTCCCATTGACTTTTATGCAACCTTGACAGGTTGAGATGCCGTGTTGTTATTTGGACAAGCAATCACCGTTTTGTATAAAGGGTAAGGCATTTTTTGGTAGCTTAAGACACAAAATGTCTAAATGTCTTAAAAATATTGTTAATGGGTTGAGTGCAGGGGAGTTCTTGTATTTCTCTCTCACCCTGTCTGAAGAGGCAAGAGAATGAGGACAACACATTATGCGAAAATTAAAGAAAAACTGGATGCGGGTAACCAGTTAAAAACAGGACAAAAAAAATAGCACATTGGAAGGGTCCATAAAAGTGAGTAAGAAAAAAGGGCAATGGCACATGGGGAAATGTATGCAGTTTTGTCACTTGAGCTCAATAGGCATGCAACAAAACAATCAAAATTGCCCAGATTCATTTCCACGAAAATCACCTGATGCTGTGGGTGTACTAGCAGATCAAGGAAATGAGGATCAATTTGCTGGGTGACAAAATGCCTTCAATCCGCTCATGTGCCTTTGCCATTAAATGGAACAAACAAAAGAAAGGATAATAGCGGAGTTTAAAGGAAAGATAAGGGTGAAGAGGGTTTTCCCAAAAGGATCTTTCTGTAATTTGGATCTTCATACGTCAAGTCTGATACAAATCATTCGAATATTAAACAAACAGTTTAGCCTAAAATTTTCATTAATTATATCTTAACTGGTATCAAGTACATGGTAGTGTTTTATTATAGAAAAAAAGAAAAAGCTTTAAAACTATTTGATTAAAATTGTGTCTAAGGAAGATGGCCTTCCCATAATTTTGAGCTCTCTCAATAATAGGTTTCCAGATAATGGCTCCCATGTCTGTATTTTTAGTAAAAAATCAAGGTAAATAATGTACTAAGATGGTCTTTATGCAAAAATGTTAACTTTGCAAACTGAACCTGAGCAATGGAATTGGAGAATACATCAGCTGTAAATATGTTGCACAATACAATGTTTTGACCTATGTGCAATACATCTAAAGGCAATCTGGACACTGACATTTTTAATAGCATAAACCAAGTATAGGAATTATTGCACTTCGTATTTACAGAGCACATAAAGCCCACACAGTTTGTTTTGCTTAATTGTCTGGGTTGCTGTACCACTTCTCATTAACTGTAGCACCCCAACAGTCAAAAACCCTGGATTGTCTGGATGAATTTGGATGCCCAGTTCTCTTTGTTGGCATCACACAAATACCTGGATTTTCTACACATCATGCACAGCTACCGTATACACATCTGCAACAGATTATGTTCACAGTTTCATCCATCAGTATGATACCACTGTTTAAAGACCCCCATTTTAAATCACATGTCCCTCCTAACATAATTCTCTTACACTTGGGCAAGTGTGTGGTTTAATGTCACTGTGGGTTACAATGAGTGAGATAATTTTCAGGGATGGTAGAACACCAAAAATGTGTTCATTTTCTTTATAGAGAAACCATAAAGCAGATTCAGTACAGAACTAAGCACAGCTTAGTGGCTCTTTAATAAACAGTTAAGAACTTACCACCTCTGCAAGAGCAGATATAACTTTTCCCAGAGTTGTCAGTGACTTGTTGATATTTGCACCTTCCTATAAAGAAGGAAAAGTCAATTATTAATGACCTAAATGTAATACTCTAAATTTAGAGCTAGTGGTTTATTTGCATATAGCATATCCAAAACTTTTTTCAGTTGTTTTCAGGTAGTCGAATGTTCAGGTGTGTCAGCCTGGCAGCAGATTCAGAACTGTTTTCTACATTAGTCGATGCATTTGTCAGTAGCATCTATAGAATATTAGCAACTATTGTATCAATTCTAACAGATGCCTTTAATATTAGAAAAACAGTCAAATAGACTGAAAAAAGTCTATTTATGGTGAACTATTTAAAAACAACTGAACTGAAAAAAAAATGTTGGAAGGTGAACAACCCTTTTTAAAACTTCAGTTGATAATTTCTTTATTCCTGGTAGCAGCATCTGACTAAAAATAATGCAGGAAGAAAAATGACGAGTAGTCTAATAAAAAAAAAATGAAATAAACAGTAATGATTTTTAGATGAACACTCACTTTTAGACGAGTACCCTTTGCTCCAGTTGAATCCGCTCTCTCACTTCCTGCCAAATCCACCAAGCTAATCTTGCTGACCTGCAGAAGTTGGAGAAGGGTAAAACAAAAACAGTTTTTATGTTTATTCTAATTAAAACTACTTCCAGACATAAAAAAATTATACATTAATGCAGGGATCCCCAACCGTTTCAACCCGTGAGCAACATTCAGAAGTAAAAGGAGTTGGGGAGCAACACAAGCATGAAAAATGTTCTTCAGATGTCAAATAAGGGCTGTGATTGGCCATTTTGTAGGCCCTATGTGGATTGTCAACCTACATTTAGGGGCCCATTTACTTAGCTCGAGTGAAGGAATAGAGGAAAAATAGTACGAATTTTGAATGGTCGAATATGGCTACTTCGACCATCGAATGGGCTACTTCGATCTTCGACTTCGAATCAAACGATTCGAACTAAAAATCGTTCGACTATTCGATAGTCGAAGTAATGTCTCTTTAAAAAACAATTCTTCGTCTAGTTCGCCACCTAAAACCTACCGAGTCCAATGTTAGCCTATGGGGAAGGTCCCCATAGGCTTCCTAACAATTTTCTGATCGAAGGAATATCCTTCGATCGATGGATTAAAATCCTTCGAATCGTTCGATCGAATGAACGTTTATTCCTTCGAACGTTCGATCGTAGGAATAGTGGTAAATCCTTCGACTTCGAGGGATTTTACTTCGACGGTCGAATATCGAGGGTTAATTAACCCTCGATATTCGACCCTAGGTAAATGTGCCCCTTAGACTTTGTTTGCCAGTGCCACTGGTTTTTATACAACCAAAACTTGCCTCCAAGCCTGGAATTCAAAAATAATCACCTGCTTTTAGGCCACTGGGAGCAACATCCAATGGGTTGGAGAGCAACATGTTGCTCACGAGTAACTGGTTGGAGATCACTGCATTAATGTAACAGTACATTAAAACTTTAATACATATAATCTGGGGTTACTGAAAGCACACTTTTACGAATCCTTCAGGATTCCCCAGTTCAACACACAGTCATATGAAAAAGTTTAGGAACCCCTCTTAGCCTGTATAATAATGGACTTCACTTTCAACAAGAAAGATAACAGTGGTATGTCTTTTAGTTTTTAGTGAAGCAGTATTCAGTTGTATAAAATTAAAATTGTGGAAAAACAGGCTGTGCAAAAATCTGGGTACCCTTGTAATTTTGCTCATTTGAAAGCATGCAACTTCTCAATACTGATAACTGCCAATACCAAATTGGTTGGATTCTCTCGTAAAGCCTTGAACTTCATAGGCAGGTGTGTCCAATCATGAGAAAAGTTATTTAAGGTGGCCAATTGCAAGTTGTGCTTCTGTTCGACTCTCCTCTGAATCCTCAAGATCACCTCCAAAGACCTGCAAGAACATCTTGCTGCAGATGGTGTATCTGTACATCATTCTACAATTTAGCGCAATTTGCACAAAGAACCTCTGTATGGCAGGGTGATGAGAAAGAAGCCCTTTCTGCACTCACACCACAAACAGTCGCTTGCAAAAGCTCATTTAGACAAGCTACAGTCATTTTGGAACAAAGTGCTTTGGGCTGATGAGACAAAAATGGAGGTATTTGGTCATTACAAAGAACACTTTGCATGGCGGACGAAGCGGAACACCGCATTCGAAGTAAAACACCTGCTACCTACTGTCAAATTTGGTGGAGGTTCCATCATGCTGTGGGGCTAGTTCAGGGACTGGGGCCCTTGTTAAGGTTGAGGGTCGGATGAATTCAACCCAATATCAACAAATTCTTCAGGATAATGTTCAAGCATCAGTCACAAAGTTGAAGTTACGCAGGAGTTGGATATTTCAACAAGACAATGACCCTAAACACACTACGAAATCTACAAGAGCATTTATGCAGAGGGAGAAGTACAATATTCTGGAATGGCCGTCACAGTTACCCGACTTAATCATCATCAAAAATCTATGGGATGATTTGAAGCAGGCTGTCCATGCTCGGCGGCTATCAAATTTAACTGAACTGGAGAGATTTTGTATGGACGAATGGACAAAAATACCACCATCTAGACACTCATCTAAGGCTATAGGAGGCGTCTAGAGGCTGTTACATTTGCAAAAGGAGGCTCAACTAAGTATTGAAGTAATATCTATGTTGGGGTGCCCAAATTTATGCACCTGTGCATATTGTATATTTACTGTTAATCCAATAAACTTTATGTCACTGCTGAAATACTATTGTTTCCATAAGGCATGTTATATATTAAAAGAAAGTTGCTACTTTGAAAGCTCAGCCAATGATAAAACTCCAAAGGAAAACTTTAACCCCAAAATGAACATTTAAGCAACAGATATTTTCTATCATATTAAGTGACATATTAAAGAATCTTGCCAAACTGGTATATATATTTAAATAAATATTGCCTTTTTACATCTCTGCCTTGAACCACCATTTCATGATGGTCTGTGTGCTGGCTGCCTCAGATTACCTGACCAGAAATACTGCTGCTCTTAATGTAACAGGAAGAAAAAATGTGGAAGCAAAAGACAGAACTCTGTTAATTGGCTCATGAGACCTAACATGTATGGTTTCTTTGTGTGCACAGTGAATCGTACAATCCCAGGGACGGCCCTTATTTTTTAAAATGGCAATTTTCTATTTAGGATTACTCAATGGCACATGCCTAGCGCTCCCCTGCGGCTGAACGCCAAAAAACGGAACACAGGGTAGCGCAGGTCGGAACGCCCGTGTGTAAGAGCCCTAATAAAAGTTGTGTTTTAATTCACTATCTACTTCAGCACCTGAACTAGTTAACTGGAGGTTTGCAGGAGGGAAGCATAAGCAATTATGTTCTCCACCGTGTATTTCCTCAATAGATACATATGTTTGTTACAATTGTTATAATTTAACTTGCGGGTGCACTGCTACTTTGTTTCAATTTTGGTACTCTAATAACTAGTGTGCATTTTAAACAGTACAATAAAAACTTTCATGGTTCTTTCATCAACCATTTCAATTTCAGTATCATTTAATTATTGACCTCTTTATCCCAGACTCCCTGATCATTGCTTAGTTCCCCCCGGTATTTTAGATTTAGGTATAATTGTGAATTATTGGCCTAGCATATCAAGTAGTGCTTGTGTCTAGCCAGCTTCACCACACCACTTCATATTCTTGCTGCATAGGGGAGTTGTATAAGGGGGAGTGTTGTCTTTATTAGGTTGAGCCAGCCTTTGAGTGTAGGGGACACCACAATGGACATCACATTTCCTCGCGTAAAACCGTAAAGTGCGGAATAGAGTTCTCATTGCTGCCCTTGGTGTGAACTTATCTACTACGCTCAAGAGACATACCTTGGGGGTCAATAAATTAGGGAGCGCCGTTTTTTCTGAATACAAGTAACGGCTTGTGGCCAGAAGGCTTGGATTCTAGGGCATGACCATATACGGTGCAAGTAATTTGCCTCTGTTGAACCACACTTGGGGAGTTAGGCTGATTCACTTCTGTTCATGTGGAACAGCCGGGTTGGGGTCAGGTGAAGTCTATGTAGAATTTTAAATTAGATTAATTTATCTTTGGTAAAGACCAGGTAATCATAGGCCCCGTCAGTTGCCTCTTTTTAGTCATCTTCCTATAGCTCTGTGATGTCCTTAGTCCAGGTAGGCCCTGCTGCATTGAATGAGAGTTTGATAGTGGATTGGAGACGTGTGTATAGAGCTGTGACTAATTGTTTGGTGAAGGTGGCCCTTAGGGCTGATTCTATTTTTGTAATTGTGAGGAGAATATTGTTCCCCTGGAATTGTGTTGGTCTAAGTTAAAGGTATGAGAACCAGGAGAGGACCTGGTGAGTTTGAGTATGTTTTCTCTCTTTCCTGGGGAAAATCTTTCCTTCCTCAAGCAAATTCCCTAGTGTTCCAGTGCAGCCAGATTTTATATGCTGTTATGTTCTGCAAATGTGGGAGAAAGGAACTTCCCGATAATAGTAGGTTTCGTGAGAGATGGGGAGACTTTAACTTGTAGGGTGTGGTTATGATTGGATAATCTGTGTGTAGGTCACAGAGTTTGCGGAATGAGATGTAGGCGAGCGATTCTATGGAGCTTGCTACGGTGGCCTGGAGGGGGAAATTTGGAATGCTTGGATCTGGTTTGAGCCACCAGTGTATATAGTAGATCTGGGGTGCCAAGGAATAAAAATACCAGTGTGGGAGGCATAGTCCCCCACCCCCAACCGGAGGCCCGTAGCTTGGCCCTAGCAAACCTGGGGGGTTTGTTTGCGCAGAGGAAGGCTGTTTGTGTGGTGTCTATGGAGGTACAGAATGTGTGGGGAATGGGAACAGGGGAGTGAAAGACAGAGGAACATAGGGAGGAATATACTTTTTAGAAGATTGATCCTACCCCAAATTGATATGGGAAAGTTTGCCTATAACTTCAGTTTCTCTCTTATATTGGACAGGATTGGCTCCAGGTTTGAAGGTATAAACGCGTCATAGTTCCTCTGTATAGTGATACCAAGGTATTTGAACGAATCTACCCAGACAAAAGGGGTGGAAGGGAATGCGTTAGGATCAATGTCAATATGAATGGGAAAGATGCTGGATTTCCCCCAGTTGATCTTTAGGCCTGAAAATTGGCCAAACTGGTCCACTAGGCTCAGGACCACCTGTAATGAGTCACCAGAGTTGTCCAGGTATAATAGTATGTCATCGGCATACAAGGATATGCGTTCCTCCACCATCCCCAGCCGAAGCCCTGTGATATTTCTGGCCTGAAGAATCAGGATTGCCAAAAGCTCATTCGCTATGGCAAAGAGTAGTGGTGATAAAGAGCATCCTTGTCGGGTTCCCATATGCAGGTTAAAAGTTGTTGACTAGTAGCCATTAGATCCGACTCTTGCTGTTGGTTGCTTATATAATAGCTTCACCCATTGGTTGAATTGGTCCCCCAGACTAAATTTCTTCAATATTCACCAGAGGTATAACCATTGCACAGAATCAAAGACCTTAGCCGCATATAGGGACACTATGATGTGTGAATCCTGGTTACTATGGTTTGCACGTACGTTTGGGAATAGTCTGGGAATGTTCACATTTGTAGATCAACTGGGCATGAATACAATTTGGTCTGGTTCTAGGATTTCCTCTACTACCTGTTTTAGTCTGGTGGCCAGTACTTTTGCAAACACCTTGGCATCAGTATTGAGAAGGAAAATAGGTCTGTAGGATCTGCAGTTAAGGGGATCCTTCCCTTCTTTCGGAATAACAACTATCAGTGCTTTATTGAACGAGAAGAGGGAGCTGGTTCTCTTCTGTGGCATCCATTAGCGTTGTGTGTAGCCAGGGGGAGATGAGTTCCCTGGAAGTTTTGAACCAGTCTGAGGGGAGGCCGTCTGGACCAGGTTGGAGTGAAGGGACGCATTTAGAGAGGTAACTGAGTGCACTGTCAAGTTTGGGAAAGATACATCATCAAGAAGGATGATAGTTGATCTGCTGTGTAATTGGTTTTGGTAGCATATTGGTCTTTAATAGTACTAGGCAAAGGAGTTGGCTATTTGGGAGGGGTTTGTTACAGTGACACCTGAGGGGGAAGACAATTTTGGGAATAGTGTTAGTTAGGGTTTGGGATTTTGAAAGATAGGCTAGGATTTTCCCATTCTTTTTGCCTTGGTCAAATGTTCTCTGGGTAGCATACAATAGCCTCTATTGGGTCATTTTGATTCTAGTTTCTTCTAGAACGATTTGTGCTGCTCTGAGGGTGCAGAGTGTGTCAGGACCCACCTTTTCTATATAGTTTCTCTCTGCCTCAGCTGACATTCTCTGCCTTTCTTCCAACTCAATATTAGTCTCTATTCTGGCCCCTTTAATTGCTGTAGTAAGTGCTCCCCTCATTGTGGCTTTACAGGCCTCCCACACAGCACCAAAGGCTGCAGTGCCAGGGTTAAGTTCCCAATATTCTGTAAGGGCTGCCTTGTTTGCTTCCATAACATTGGATTGTGAGAGCCACAGTGGGCTAAGTCGCCAAAGGGTCCTGGGGTGAGGTTGAGCTCTACCAGTAGAGGTGAGTAGTCTGTACTCCACCGTGGCCACCAGGGCAATATTTCTGCTGTGACAGGGCAAGGTCAATGCGTGTTGTAGGTGGCCGAGAAGCATGAGTACTCCTGTTTATCTGGGTTTTTTCAGCGCAGATGTCAGTGAGGGTCATAGCCTGGACCCAGCAGGGGGAATTTTGGCATTATGTGTAGACCCAAGGTTAGTAGGTCTATCAGGGGGTTTACTAAAGCATTAAAGTCTCCCGTGAGGAGCATCGTTGATGGTGGAATATCTGCTATTTTTCCCATTCTGGTATCCAGTAATGTGCGGTCAAGGGGTGGGAGCACGTAAATATTAGCTATGATTATATATTGTGCATGCCATGAGTACATATCGGCCATAGTGGTCAGTGGCTATGTCTACCATCTAAAATTGCACCTCTTTGCAGACCAGTACTGAGATGCCATGGGGCATAGGAGGAGAAGGTGGCATGATAGGTGTGAACCACCCATGGCTTCCTTAGTGCCATAAGTCTAGACCTACCAAGTGCATTTCTTGCAGGAAGAGGACATCAGGGGTATATTTTTTTAATGTAATCAAACATTAAGGCTCTCTTAAACTTAGAGTTCAGGCCCCTGAAGTTCCAAGAAAGGCATTTAAGTGGGCCCCCCATGTCTATCGATTCGGAGCACTTTTGGACGAGTGAAGAATTTTAGAGTATACATCGTAACACAGTTTTTAATATATCTATGAAGTAACCATGACAACAAATAAACAATAAGCCTGTAACATCCCATAAATCACATCCGACCTGACCTTAAAACATGGCAAGTTTTCTATCCATAACATTGTAAACAGGGGTGTGGTTAACTGTGGGCAGTTAACTTTGGGGTATATAACGCAGGAGAATAGTTCAAGTCTCCATAGTACCTGGGTTGACAGTCTTATCAGATCTATCAGGTCTGTGTTGGTGCAGCAGCAGAGCTGAGCTCCATTAACAGGAGGTGCATCTCAGGACAGTCCCTCACTTTCCCCTTTGTGTCCAGGGGAGGGGGATTTCCAGCCAGTGGTCCAGGCTATTTAACACCAAACATAGATTCTCCTTATCATCATTATCAGTTCAAAGGGACTCCCTATGATAGGCGATTGACCCTTCCCCTTGGGGAGTATAGCCAGACTGGGGTGACTATGTTAAATCTATGGCCCAACTAAAGGTATAAACTGGAGCATTTGTTCCCCCCATGCCTTTTGGTGTCTATTGCATATAAACGGGAGTTCAATGGTGGCAAATATGTAACTAAGTCTTTTGCTATATAGGCGCAGCAAATAATCCCTTATTGCCTATTGGCCTGGACCACTTGACATGTTTCCTGGGCTGTAATTCCGGAAAGTGTCACCTGCTGCGGCTTTGGATCCCATCCTTTCAGTTAGGGTGGTTGGGATTAACTCTAGGGGATGGGGCGCCCCGAGCATCTAGCCAGTCGCTTGCCTCTTGTGGTGAGGTTAAGAACGTAGTTCTGTCTCCGGTTTGAATTTTCAGCTTGGCTGGGTTGATCATGCCATATTTTAGGTTGGTTTCCCGCAGTCGGAGCTTGACGGCTGTGAATGTGCCCCATTGCCTCTGCAGTTCAGCAGAATAGTCCGGGAAGATGGACACTTTCTTCCCTTCTATCATGATGTCTGGGCTTTGTCGGTTGGCTTGTAGTATCGCATCCCGGTCCCTGTAGTTCAGCAGTCAAACTAAGAATGCTCTGGGAGGGAATCCTGGTGGGGGGCTCCTGCCTGGTACTTAGTGGACCCACTCCCCTGCATAGAAGGACGAGAAGGGGACCGATGGGAAGGAGTCCTTTAGCCACTTCTCTGCAAAGGACACCAGGTCATTGCCTTCCACTCTTTCTGGAAGCCCAACAATGCGTATGTTGTTACACTGCTAGCAGTTCTCATAGTCATCTAGCTTGTCAGTGCAGATTTTTTTTTTATTTTCTGAAGGTCAGCCCTGAGCAGTGATAGGTTAATTTTAACTTCTTCCAGTTTGGTGGAGAGCGCTGTCCTACCTACCCCCCACCCCCCCAAGCAAATGCCCCTAATTCTTTACTCACCCCTCCATGCAGATTCTGGCTCTGGAGTTCACGGCAGCTATCTTTTTCTTCTTCTACGGTAATCTTTGTGGCTTGACGGCATTTTCACGCTTGTGCAGTAGGAGTAAATTTCTGGTCCCGAACAACTGCGAATGTGCAGAAAGTCATGAAAATTTCCGAAGAAAGAAGATGGCTGCCGTGAATTCCGAGGCCAGAATCTGCACGGAGGGGCGAGTACTCACCCCTTTGCTGCCTCCTCCGGGTCTCTCCCCCACCTTCTGCCTGCGTGCTGCAGCTGGGTTCGCCTGGGGCCGCAGTTCCTGTTGGCCACGATCAGGGGGACTGCTATTAATCAAGCCCCAGCTTTGGTGCGGTAATATGCCGTGCCTCGCGTTCTGACTACTGGGTCTAGACAGCCAATTCTTATTTAGCAGAGAGCGAATGATCTCCCCTCTGTATTGGGGCCGGTGGCAGTGGTGCAGGGCGGCTTATGCCAGCTAGATGGGGCAGATTACCCTGGTGGCCCAGGAGCACTGTTAGAGTGCGTCCACGCTGCTGCCCGGTTGGCCACTCCCCCCAAGAGTCTGTATAGTTTAAGAGTCAAATCAGAAATGTCAAAATTTGGGGCAGGTGGGAAAACATTTACCCATTCTGAAGTTAACCCCAAACTAATATATATTTTTTTTAATTATGATTAAGCAAATGTTAACAGCATATAAAATGCAATCATTCCAGGTATTTTAAATGAAATCGATAATGTTTATATTTTAGGGTCTCTAGAAGCAACATTTGTGTGTTTAAAAGCATATTTACCCATTATAAATTCGTTTTTGATCTCAGAGTTCTAAATATATATTGCATTAAGTGGCTACCTTAGTTTTAGAAACACTGATGACAGTTTCCAGAAGCTGAAATGTCAGAAACAAAAATCATATCTCCCATTTATATTTTCAGGTCTCCCAGAGCTACATACTTTTTGTATCTTAAAGGACACGTAAACCGACCACGAAAAAATCTGAAATCATTAAGCACCTGCCATTATGGTTGTTCAGAGGTTAAATGATAGGCTTCAGTATCCACTTAACTTTGGATTCTCTCACTTCCTCTAGGAAAATGTGACGGTGCTGGTGAACAGAGGAAATATATGCAGTACAAATGGTGGGGGGAGATGTGCCAAACTTATATACACGGTACGAAAATTTAGTGCTTACATGTCCTTTAAAGAAATAGTTCCAAATTGACTCGCTATTGGTCAGATGTTTTTTCCTTTATTTCCAAGGTATTGGTCTTGCCTATACCGCCTGATCCTGGTTTGGCACTATTGGGATGCACGGGTGGGGTGGTTGACTCCGTCGAAAGTAGAACTCTGCTCCAATTGCTCATGTTTTATGCAAGGAAGTTAATTGTCCTCCGGTGGAATAGACCGGCCACGCCTACGATGGAGGAGTGGAAAGCCTTAGTTAACAATGCGCTTCCGTATTATAAAGCGGTTTATATGTCCAGAGGGTGTACAGACAAATTTATAGCAATTTGGATGGTGTGGGTATTGAATTCTAATACTAATAGCCCGAATGTGTTTTAAAGGCCTGTTTCTCATTGTAGTACTGCACCTCTCACCTCCTCTGCTCTCTTTCTTTTCTTCTTCTTTCCTTTTCTTCTCTTTTTCTTTTTTTTTTTTGTCTTATTATGATTTATGTTGTTCATGTATGAAAATTCAATAAAAATATCTTTTAAAAAAAAAAAAAAAAGAAATAGTTGTGTAAAAATAAAACTAGCTAAACAGACTTGTGTGAAACAAAAAGTTTCTAATATAGTTAAACAAAAATGTATTATATAAAGGCTGAAGTGAATGGATGTCTAACATAATATCCAAAACACTTCCTCCTTTGCAGCTCTCTAACCTCTTATTTAGTCAGCAACTTTATAGGGGGCCACATAGGGCAAAACTGTTTGACTGTTTGCTTTTGATCCTTAGCACACAAGTCAGATTAAAAAACAAACTAACAGAACAGTTATGTTCTATATACAATGTTCGATGTTTTCTTATTTGGAAGTGTTGTATCGGCTCCTGCATGAACAGACTTTGGTGGATCCTTCAGAAAGTGTACCTTACAAATACAGGGAGTCCTCGAATTGCATACACCTGACTTACATACGACTCACACTTACAGACAGGGGCTATTACAGTAACATACTATGGTTTGCTTGACTTTTATTTGCATTTAGCTTTAATAAACCACCTTTTTTCCAATTCCCTCCAGTGTGTATGTTGTCTACTGCGGAGCACAGAAAGGTTAAAATAAATATGCATAGAAAGGTAAAAATAAATTAGTGATGGGCGAATTTGCGCTGTTACGCTTCGCCGAAAAATTAGCGAATTTCGCGAAACAGCGAGAAATTTGCAAAACGGCGCCGGCGTATAGTTTTTGACGCCGGCGTCCGTTTTTTCGGGAAAATTTTTTTTTGACGCCGGCGAATTTTTGCCGCAAATTTTCGCGGGCGTTTCGCGAATTTATTCGCTGGCGGCGAATCGCGCAAATTCGCCGCGAATTCGCCCATCACTAAAATAAATACTATTTTAAGACGGACCTCTGTCTAATTTGCATTTAATAATTAAATGTATAGGTTTCAACTGACACACAAATTCAACTTAAAGTGATACTGACACTAAAAAAATATTATTCAAAATATTAATGTACATGAAAAGTTATCTATATCTCATGTTGATCATTTTTCATGGATAGTTCTGATTTTGTAAGTAATTGTTCCTAAACCAGACTGTTTTGCCAACAGGACTGTCCCTTCTTAAACTGTCAATTAGAGTTTCTAAGGCTAACAGACTGCTGAAGCTCAAATGTGGCAGCACCCTCAGAGAGGAACATGGGGGGATCAGATGGGTAATGTAAAAGCATCTGTAAATACTTTTAAGGCAAAATTATATCTCATACGTAACCCGGGGGACTGCTTGTATATAGTTTTTTTTTGTCAAATTACTTTTTAGGACTTGTATCACTCATAAGTGTTCTTACACAAGCATTTTCCATGTTTTCCCCACTCTTTCATATGTTCTATTACCTGGGAACGCACACACTCCTGATTATCATGCCATTGAGTAAAACACGTGGCTCTAATTTCCCCCTGTTAAAATGAACAGATAATCCAAGAGGTACACATACTTTTGTCACACATCGATAATTTTCCTCAAAAAATCTGGTTTTCATTATCCAATTTTAGGACAGATCATGGTTTAGGACAGATCATGGTTTAGGTCATATATCTGCAGAAATACTGAGAATTCAAAAGGGTTCACAAATATTGAAGCTCCACTGTAACAGTTTTCATTACACAAGGTAGCTTCTGCGTGCACCGGTGTTTTACCATGGACAGTATTATCAATCTAAATAAGAATTATCTCTCACCTTTTCTGTGGAGAGGTTTGTATCTAGATCTAGTCTCTTTTGAGTAAACACAATAGTGAATACTGCATGGGAACGGCTGCTGGTCTCATTCATGTTGGTAGCAGCTACCGTCCTGAGGAAAGTTGAAAAATAATGATTATGCATCACCATACAATACAAAGAATACCAATACACACACATATCACATGAAAAATATGCAAGACGTGGCTCTGAAAGCATTCTGGCTCTGCTTTAGCAAAAAAAACAACAACAACAACACATTTATTACTATATTATAAGTAAACCTTTAAAATAAGAATGTAAAATTGATCAGAGTGCTATTCTACTTTTGCAATTTAGATCCTAAGGAACACTTGTACTGTTGATAAACTACTTTTTATTTACAACAGCACCACATGCTAGTCAGTTTGCGACCGTAACCCAGTCTTATCAAAAGAGAAGCGCTCTGAAGTTCCCCGTTTAGAAAAAAGTGTGAGAAAATTGAGGTTTCCAATGTCTTTCCTAAACAGGGGAAGTTTAGAACAGTCTCTTCTTTCTTACAACAAATTAATTTGAATAGTATCCATATCATTTACTGTTTAGCTGGCAAAAAGTAAAGTGGTTGTTTAACCTTCTAAACACTTTAAAGTTCACCTTCAAACACTTTTTTTTTTCTGTTCAGTTGGTTTCAGGGTGTTCACCAGAAATAAGGACTTTTTCCACTTACTTTCTATTTTTCTAATATTGAAATGTAACGTTTCATTTTTCACCTTCTAAACCAGCTGTTGGGGGGGGGTGACGCTTTAACTGTTCTAAATTGATACATTTAATTGATACATTTGTTAACTTTGTCCCTGCTGAGAAGAATCTCTTGAGTTTCATTAAAGGTAGCTGTTGAATTGATACAATAGTTGCTAATATTCCATAGATGCTCCTGAGTGTATCAACTGTATATCAATTAAATGTAGCTAATTGTAACATTTAAGAATCTGCTCCTGGATCACTGAGCTGCCTGACTGACTGAAACTCCAGAGAAAGGAACATTAAATTACAATTTTGGGAAAACAATAAAAAATGGAAAGTAATTGAAAAGAAGTCTTTGTTTATGGTGAACAATATGAAAACAACTGCACTGGAAAAAGTGTTTGGAGGTGAACAACCAGAAATAAAGTTTTTCTTTTCAACTGCTTTCCATTTCTTTTTTTCAAAAAAACTTTTATTAAAGAAATCTATGACACCAGACATTGCTACTTTTGCATAAGTAAACTGCACAACACAATCCAAAACAAATAAAATTAATGAAGGGTATATCTAAATCTTTTTCTTCTTTTTTCTAATATTGAAGTTTAGAATGTTCCTCTACCTGGAATTTCTGGCTGGCATCTCAGATATCAAGATGCAGACAAACTCTGAACTGTTTTAATTTGCTACATTATTTGATACATTTCTCAGCAGCATCTGTGGAATATTAGCAACTATTGTATCAATTATATCAGTTGCCTTTAATGAAATGTTATGAACAAATTAAATTATGTTCAGCAGAACCAAAACTTATCAATGTATCAAATTAGAAATGTTTAGGTAGTCAGAATTCTCCCAGCCCCAGCAGCCTCAGGGAGACGTAAGAAGGTAAAAAATGCACGTCAAACTTGAGTATGAGAAAAACAGTTAAATATAAAAATTACACAGAAATTGAAAAAAGTATCTCTTGTAATACCTGAAACCAACTGAACTGAAAAAGGAGTTGGGAAAGTGAACAACCGCTCCATGCCAGCCAGAAATAATTTGTCTAGTGGGCCCCCCCCAAAATGGTCCCAACTGTGCCCCGTAGTTGACAAGACCGGCCCTGTGCGGTGACAAGTGTATGAACTTAATGTCAATAGCATAAGGTAAAGGAAATATTGACTTTTTTTCTGGCAGAGTTTCTCCATCAGCAGGGGAAGAGAAGTGCTAATCACAAAGCACTGCTGTCACAAAGTACTTGTGACAAATTCCCAGCTACAGAACTTTTCATGTAATTGCAGGTTGATGGCAGTTCATAGGGCCTCCTCTCTGACCAGCATGATTGATGTGCAATTGTTTAACAAACTTTTTAAAACCCTTTGCAGACTCAAAAGTAATCTATAAACTTCTTTCTAGGCTTCTGAGATCTTTCAGTCTAGGAATAGCGATACCATACACTTCAAAAACAAAAAGCAAATCAAACAAAAATGTCTGAGGTTTAAATGACGAGTTTCTACAAGATTCTAATTAAGTATTTGCGCTCCATTGCAGATGTTGCTATTGTGTTTTTATATAGTCTCATATGAGTTATAGTTTAGTTCACTGTTAAGCATGAGTTCAGCAACTGTAAAATTAGTAAGGGATTCTTGTTTTATCTAAAAAGGGTCCACTCTTCATAGCTGATTATGAGGACCACATCTGTGGTCATTTTTAGAGTTAAGGAGTTTATCTGATAATTTAATGAGGTGTTTTTGTGCTTCTACCTCAGATGAACTGAACGTCAAATCAATATGTAGATGCCTAAGAATATTTACCGACTCCACTGAAGCCCATTCAACATGGGTGGAACATAGCTTGGAACAAATCTGTCATCAGATATGATAGAGTTAGAGTTTCACATGAGGAGCATAAGGCTAAAAATAGATTTTCAAAATTTTCCATAATCAAGAGCTGCCACTAAAAGGTGGGGAAGGGGTTATAAATATTTACCATTAAGTAAAAATTATACCACTTTTTATATTTGTAGAAAGCAATCCCCTACAGTACATTCAGGGGTAAAGGCCTTTTGGATTAGACACAGATGCAATGTATTACCCATTAAATTTGTATTAGTGGATGCATAGACACGATTAACCATTATTCATGCAAACTCAACACCACAGAGCAGGCTTAAAGGGAATGTCCACCAAAAAAAAAAATGTTATAGGGTTCAAACGAGTGAATCTTTACCCAATATGCCCAAGAACGGCAGGGCGATATCAGAACGCTCGGCCCTAGGGTTACAACAAAGAGAATGGGCACCAATGGGATAAAGAAGCCATCAACTAGCTGATGCGGTCCTCAATCGCCAAAAAAAAAAAAATCAAACCTCCCCGATCAATATCTTGGCCAGATATATCGATCGGGGAGACTCGTCGGAAACCCCAAACACTGGCAGATAAACTGTCGAATCAGTCTTAAGGATCGATATTGACAGCTTTAATCTGCCAATGTATGGCCACCTTTAGGCAGAAGGACAAAACAGACCTGTATTTGCTGGGGAACTCAGAAGCTTGCAACATTGTTTAAAAAGTAAGGCAAATACTGCTTTCAATAGCAAAGTTTTTTTTTGTTTTTTTTTTTACAAATAACTTTAAAAGCACTGAAAATATTTAGTAAAGGTATATTGGAAAATTGCTTAGAATTATGTTTTCTTTTATTAGGCAAATTTTGTTTCTTGGGGTCACTTGCTCTTTAAAAGAACAGTAACCCCCAAAAATGAAAATGTATCAAAGTAATTGAAATATGGTGTACTGTTGCCTTACACTGGTAAAAGCTGTGTGGTTGCTTTTTAAAGACAACTACAGTTCAAATAAACAAGTTGCTGTGTAGCAAGTGAAAAATAGGGCTAAATGGCACAGGGGACATGGTAGACAACAGATACGTTGTGTTGCACACGGTATGGTGTTAATGCCATAGATAGGTAGGTGATTTTCTTGTCTGAATAACTGGGGGTAATGTATGTGTGTCAGCATCTTCAGCATGTTTGTGAAGTTTAGCTGCAGGGTCTACACTCATTTCAGAATATCCTGTTCTAAATATCAACTTATTATGAGCATCTAGGGTAAAGATGTACATCTGTTAATTAACATGGCTTTTAAGATTGTTACCATATGACTACAATACTTATATAATAATCTCCAGTTTATAAACCTGCAGAAAAAGACCTGTCAAGACTGATATTTTGGGCCAAAGTATCCTTTTTTTTTTTTAAGCCAGGTCCATAAAAAAGGTTGCTTTTGTATTGTAGTGCCTTCCAAGGGCAGTTTTTTATACGAGATACAACCACATGCATAGAGTATTTAGTAGTCTTTAAAACCTCTGAAAAAAAAACCCACATTTCTGGAAAAAGCCATAAAAAATAAAGTGGAAGCGATCAGCTTATTTTGTTTTACCTAGCTTTATTGCCTGCATCCATAAGATCAGCAATATCGGTGTAAGAGGTGACTGCCAATTTGGAAAGGTCCTCTACGTAAGGTCCTAATAGCGGGTGCTCCCTGACCCGCAAGTTTCCTTTGTTTTTGGGGTTCAGCAGGTCTCTAACACGCTCACAATATATTTCCATATAGCTCACCTGTGGGAGACAAAATATTTAAGAATTATCAAATATTATAAAGTTCACCCTATTAGTATGCTTGGTTTAAAATATCTATCCCCTCTCCCTAGCAATCTTTTTTTTTTAAAATTCTTTATTTAGCATTTTTCAAACATTTTTCAAACATCAGGGTACAAAAAAAAAAGAAAAAAGGGGAAGGATATTAAGGGGGGGCATTATTACACCTCACATTTTCAAATATTGGCAAGCTGTTACACAATATTCATATCTTCTGGGCATTTTTTTTTTTTTTTGTAAATAGATGGATATCTACCAACCTCTAATCTGAGATCTATCTACCGCCTTCTACTCCCATCGATTGTCTATATCGGATCCAAGGCTGCCAGATCTTCCAATAAGTAGCACTATCATTATATTTTATCGCTGTGATTTCCTCCATTTCCCTTATCTCCTCTACAGCTTTCACCCAGTTCATAAGTGCCGGCGCCTCTTTCGCATTCCAGGTCTTAGTAATTATGGATTTAGCCATTTGTATCAGCTGGAAGGTAAGTGGGTCCTCTAATAGCTTATAGCTTTCAAGGTTTATATATAGAAGAATAAATGCGTAATCCTCCTTCTTGATTTTCACCTCAGTTATTTTGTAAATACTTGTTAACACATAATCCCAGAAAGCTTTAAGTATGGGACAAGTTACCCATATATGTACATGTGAACCCTCCTGTTGATTGCATCTCCAGCATATCTTTGATGACTCTGAATTCATTTTAAGTTTAACAGGTGTGTAGTGCCATCTAGTTAACATTTTATATATCGCTTCTCTACTTTTCATAACCTTTGTTATTTTAAAGCCATTTTTAAAAATCTTCTTCCAGATCTCATATGGAATAGTTTTACCCAATTCTTCCTCCCATTGTCGGCAAAATGGCCATGTTGTGTTTCCTTCACTATTCAGTAATCTATTATATAGTTTTGATACTGGTTTAGTTATGTCTTGATCTTCTTCTATTAGTTGTTCCCACCATGTTAATGCTCTGTCCCAGTCCTTATTCTTATTCAGATTCATATAATGATTGAGTTGATAATATCCCCATATATCCCTAGGATGTCTTCCCCATATTATTTGTATCTCCTCTAGTGGGATCAACTTTCCCTCTCTCATCATATCCTTCATTCTAGTAAATCTTTCATCTTTTTTCTCCCACCTCGTGAGTGCACCCTTTTCCATTCCCGGGGGGAAGTTTGGGTTATTGCATAGTGGTTGTAATATATATGGGGTTTCAGTCATATGGAAATCCAGTTTAGTTCTGTGCCAGATTTTCAAAGAAGCGTTAATTAAGGGGTGTTGTATTATTCGCTTATTTGCCCTCCATTTATCATCCCATAACAGGTTTTCTATAGGTATATTGCTCCAATCCTGTTCTAGTTTACACCAATCTTTTTTCTCTTTCCTAGAGGTCCAATTCAGTATTCTAGCTAGGTGGATTGCTACGTAATATAAATAGGGGTCTGGGACTCCTTGTCCTCCCTCTTCTTTAGTTTTTGTTAAGGTCTTAAAGCTTAATCTTGGGTTTTTCCCTCCCCATATAAATTTTGTGAAGAGAGTTCTAGTTGATTTGAAAAAAGATTGGGGTAACACTATTGGTAAAGTTTGTAAAAGGAATAATGCTTTGGGCATTACCATCATTTTAATAGCTTGAATTCTTCCAAGCCATGAGATCTTGATATTTTTCCACTTATTAATTGTTTTTTGAAGAGTTGTTAGCAGTGGGACATAATTATCTTGGTACATTCTGTCCAGGTCACCACTCAGTTTTATCCCTATATATTTTATATAAGAATTTGACCATTTAAATGAAAAATTTTCTTTGATCTGCTTCGCTGTCTCTTTCTCCATGTTTATATTCAAGATCTCTGACTTGGAAAAATTGATTTTAAAGTTTGAAACTTCCCCAAATCGGTTAAACAAGTTCATTAAGTTTGGTAATGTTACCCTAGGATTTGTTGTAAATAATAAAAGGTCATCTGCAAATGCTGCACTTTTATATTCTTTGCTCTTTACCTGTAACCCTGCAATATCTCTATTGTTTCTTATATGCGCCAATAAAATTTCCATCACTAATAAAAACAGTGTGGGTGATAATGGGCATCCTTGGCGAGTGCCATTGTGTATCATGACCGTCTGGGAGAGGGTTCCGTTAATTTTTAGTTTAGCAGAAGGTTTATCATATAGGGCCATTATCTTATGTCTAAACCTTTCCCCAAACCCAAATTTTTCCAATGTTCTTTCCATGAATGTCCATGATATTCTATCGAACGCTTTTTCAGCGTCTATTGAAAATAGACACATTGGAATCTGGGATTTTTTTGCATGTTGTATCAAAGATATTGTTTTTGCTATATTATCCTTTGCTTCTCTTTTAGGAATAAATCCTGCTTGATCGTTGTGTATCAACTGCGGTAAGTATTGTTTCATTCTTTTTCCTAGTATCTGGGCATAGAGCTTCATATCTAAATTTATCAGTGAGATAGGCCTATAACTAGAGCATAATTGGGGGTCTTTATCCTGTTTGGGTATTATGGTTATTAGTGCTTCTTGAGCTTGTTTATGGAAGCCATTGCTTTTTGATATGTAGTTAAAATATTTGTCTAGTAAAGGTGTTAAATCTGACTTGAATATTTTATAAAATGATGCTATGTATCCATCTGGTCCAGGGCTTTTTCCTATCTGCAAGTTTTCAATTGCCTCTTCTATTTCTTTATCAAGAAAAGGGGCCTCCAACTCTGTTGCTTCTTCTGGTGTCAGAGGTTTCAGTTTAGCTTCTTTAATAAAGTTTTCCATCTCCTCTAGATTCTTCATCGTATCATTCTTTTTTTTTTTTATATTATAGAGAGATTGGTAGTACTCTCTAAATGTCTCTGCTATCCCCTTCGTATCATAATATATCTTATTTTTTGTATTTCTTATGGCTAAAATGTTATTATGGGATTGCGAGGTTTTAAGAAGATTAGCAAAATGTTTATTACATTTATCTCCGAACTCGTAAAAATTCTGTTTTGTTCTCAAATAAGCTTTTTTCATTTTATGGTTCACTAATGCCTTCAATTGTATTCTTTTAGCTTCCAATATGTTGAACGTTTTACGTGCTATTGTTTCTTTATGTGTTTGTTCTAAATCTGTTATATCTTTTATTAGGTTTTGAATCTCCTCTTCTCTTTTTTTCTTTAGGTTCGACCCTAGTGCTATCAGATGGCCCCTTAACACACATTTTAACGTTTCCCATAAGGTAGCCGGTGAGACCTCTGGGGTATTATTGTTCTCTATTATCTGTTCTATCAGTTTTCGAATTATTTCTCTATTTTTTTCATTATGTAATAAGTATTCGTTTAATCTCCAATTATATTCTGTTTTGCCATTTCCCTGTATCGTATAGCTGACTAATATTGGTGAGTGGTCTGATATTATAGATGTTGCTATTTTTGGTTGTGTAAACATATGGGTCCATTGTTGTAAAACCATAATATAATCAATACGAGAATAAACTTGATATTTTTTGGAAAAATGTGTATAGTCTCTTTTTTGCGGATTTGTGATCCTCCATATATCCACTAACTGGGCTTCTGCTAATGCTCTTTTTATCGTTTTTAAACTCTTGTATGAAATATTGGTTTTGCCCGAGGAGGAATCTATCAAGGGGTTCATTGTTATATTTAGATCTCCACCCATTATTATTAGCCCCTCCCTATATTTTTCCAAGTCTTGCAAGAACCTTTTTAAAAAGTGGGTCTGTTTACTATTTGGGGCATACACATTAGCAATTGTACATTTTTGGTTCGCCAAACTCCCAATCACTATTATATATCTACCTTCCTTATCCGTCTTATATTCTTTTAATTTAAATGGTAGATCTTTGTGTATTAGGGTCATCACTCCTGTCGCTTTTTTATCTGGATTATTGCTCATGTATATGTTCTGATAATTCTTTAAATTTAATTGTGGTAAGTGATTTTGCTTGATACTAGCAATCTTAGTATGGGAATATCAAGACACAAACATGAAAGATTCAGATCTCTTATTTTACCAAATCAGGCAAATTATTTATTTTTTCTTTCTTATTTAGATATATATATAATTTTTTGGCAACGTTACAGAAATCCCGTCGCTGTAATAACACTTACAGCAATTCACTTGTCTCTCACAGTACATAAGACCTATGGTTAGTCATATTTATATGATATTTATATTGTGTTCACAATATCAGGCAAAAATAATTTGTAAAACTTACCTCTACAGAAAAAGAAACTTCATCGCTATTGTTGTCAATTATTTTTTCAAAAAGATCCTCACAGAGCTAAAGAAAAAAGTATCAAGAATCAAAAGTGCTGTCCAAACACAACTTTAAGTTGCTTTTCCTCCCCTCTGCCTGTCAAAGTATGTGAAAGCTATTCTGCTCCTCCTGCATGACTTCACATCACTTTTGACTATCTCCTACTGCATGTCACAGCGTTAAAGGAAAATTATACCCCTAGAATGAATACTTAGCCAACAGAATGTTCATGTCATATTAAGTGGCCCATTAACATTTGTTACGAATACAGATCATACAGAATACGGACCTTGAGTCACCATTTTGGGATGGCGCATGTGTTCCCTCAGATCACCTGGCCAGAAATAATGCAGCGCTAACAATAACAGGAAAGAGTGTGGGAGTAAAAGACAGAACGCTGTCCACTAATTGTGGACAGTATGATCCCATACTTAAAATAGCATTTTTCTATTTAGGACCACTCAATGGTACATGCCTCTAAAAAAGTAGATTTTTATGTAATGACTTATTTAGATAAAGCAGGGTTTTACATAGGAGTAGTTTAAGACCTACATTGTTTGGGGATATCATTTTCACAGTAAAAGTAAAATAAACTGTCTTTGCAGAGTCATTTTACATTTTTCTCAGACCTGTAACTTTCATCTTCCTGCACTTTCGCCAACAACATGCAGTTTTAAGTGATACGGACACCAAAAAGTTATTATCAAAATATAAATCTACTCCCTATAGGTCACAATGACCGTTTTTTCCTGAAAGTTCTGCTTCTTTAAATAAATCCTATTGAAGTTCCTGAACCTGACTGTCTGGCAACCCGACTAGCTTCCTTGTCTGTCAAAAGGAGAACCTCAAACTGGAAGGATCCTAATATTCCTTCATGTGGCTTTCCCTTCCTCTTCCCACCTCATACAGATAACTTGATAGCAGGCATGCTTAAACTTTCTGGAGCATGCCTACTTCAAAGGGGTCTTTCTCCCTACTAGAAAGTAGGCTGGCATGAACTTTCACATACCTGCCTGCCTGTTTCTAATCCTCCCACCTCTGTCATTGATGCTATGATAATGGTAAAGAGAATAAACTTTGCAGATTTTAGGAATTAAAAGCGGATAGCAATTAAAGCACAATGGCAGGTTTAATAAAATGTTTATTGGCTGTCAGTACCAATTTAAGTCCTCAGCAAAGGGGAGCAGATTCAAAATCAGAAAAGGAGAGAGAGCAACAAAGCAGCCAGCTATGTATTATTATAGCTGTTGGCCCTTTATAGACATAGACAGAGATAGAAAATCACAAGATAGATGAAATTCAAACAGATACTGTATACAGGTATTGTATAAAAAAATATCAGGATGCCCTTCCAAAAAAACTGACCTCCAATATGCTTCCTTCCATCATCTAGGCCCTCTATAAGCAGCCAACCCTACACTCTGGGGACCTATGACGTAAAGGCTAAAGAGTATACTGCAATTTCATATCCTCTACGTGTGATGGCAATAAAATCTCTGCTACCGGCTCTGTATTACTTCACATTCATCAAAATTTGAAGAGCCCAAATTTCACAGACACTTGGATAAAAAATATATGCATTTATAAAAGTAACTCTGAATAGCATTAGTAAAAACAAATCAAAGAAAATACAAAATACAGTGTCTGCAAAGTATATACCTGTGGGATGATGCCAGCTTGGGTCTCTTCTTGTTTACCCATCATGGTGTAGGATTTACCAGCTCCTGTCTGTCCATAGGCAAATATGCATACATTGTAGCCTTCAAAGGCATGCTGAAGCATTTCTTTTCCAATATCATTATACACACGACTTTGGGATGCAAAGCAAGGGTCATCTTGCTGCAAAAAATGAAACAACATTATGTACACACCTAATCCTTTAGGACAAGTAACATTCATTCAAGTTTTTTTAACATTTAAAATTTCTACCTGTCCAGTCAGCGCTTACTGAAACATTCTTGGAAACAAATTTCATTTTTTTAAATTTTATAAGAGACCCATGAATGACATAAGACCACTGTCTGTATTTCAGGTTAAATACTAAAACCATTATAATTGTGCTGTGCTTGCCTATTTTTTGTTATGTAAACATGTGCCATGTTGCCTTATTTCAACTTAAATTGTGACCACCAATGACTATACAGCAGCTTAATTATAGAAATTATTTTCATACCTCTGAAGTAAACATGAAGCTTGTACCAGTGAAGGATGGGACTATATTATTTAATATATTTAAATACAGAAACACACTAATTATTTGGTGTTACTGGACCTTTTTAAATAAGACTGTCCTATTGATTAAAATGTTTCTGTTGTCAGCAGATGGGAATTATAACCTACAAGGAAAATGTGTTTTAGATTTGATCAAAATTCTTTGGCATCATATAAAAAATTCCTACAGTGAACAAAATAGTTTGACGTTTCTTTATACTGTTTACCATACCCTAGAGCAGTGCTGTTCAACTTTTGTGGTACCAAAGGCCGGAATTTTTCTGGCCTACATGATGGAAGGTGGATAATGGAAGACAGTGTTAACCACTCCCTGTTTTTAAACCACACCCACTTTAAACCACACCCATGTTACCACAAGACCATGTCCATATGGTGGTAGCACAGCATAAAACAGGGGTAGGGAACCTGCGGCTCTAGAGCCTCATGCGGCTTTTCATCCTGCTTGCTGCGGCTCAGTCTTGCCTGTCAGGTCGTATTTACAGCCCTCGCACCTACTGGTGACTTCTTGAGTGTGCGACCGCGGTAAGCACACTCAAGAAGCCGCCGGCAGGTGCGAGGGCTGTATAGACGTCCCAGGAGTGAGAGGCAAGAATGAGCCACAGCAAGATGATTCATCATGGTCCTAACTGCGGTCACACACTCAAGACAAGAGAGAGAGAGAGAGACGATCAGCATGGAGCTTCAGAAACAGAAGTCACATTAAACAGATGAGAACACTAGCATTTAATAGGGCTATTCAGTGTTTAATTTATTTCAAAGTAGCCCTGCATATGCACACTGCACTTCTGTTTGTTGTATTCTGTTGTTGTAACAGTTAAAATTTAAAAAAAAAAGGTTAAAAAAGTTTATAAGCTGTGTTATGTTTTGCGGCTCCAGACTATTTTTCTTTAGTGGGAGAGGGGCAAAATGGCTCTTTTGATAGTAAAGGTTGCTGACCCCTGGCCAAAAACCAAAGGGTTGAAGCTTGCTGCAGGGATATCACTTATCAATCATATGTGAAAAAATTAAGTCATATTAAGATATAACCTTAAATCCATAGGCCTCCTCCTCCCCTAAGGATAACACAGCAACCCCACAGCACCTAAACACCTTAGGAGCCCCTAATAATAATTCCCAAATGCTAACAAACCCCCAGAACAAACCCCTAAAAGGCTTATATCCCACAGGCATGGCACACACAGGGAGCATAGGGCAGGCAGAATATGGCACACATGGGAAGCATAGTGCAGGCAGAGTATAGCACACACAAGGAGAATAGGGAAGGCAGAATGGAGCAGGATATAGCAGTGACATAGTGCCGGTGGGTCTCCAGTAGTTTGTCTGATGTGTGAACAGGTGAACAATGTGGGCATTTACATTCTAAGGTGTGAACAGTCCAGAGCTTTACAGGTATGAACAGTCCAGGGGGATTACAGGTGTGAACAATGCAGGGGCCAGTGAATCTCTGTAGTAATGTTGATATCACTCCAGCTTGCAGTACAGCAGTAAAGAGTGACTGAAGTTTATCAGAGCACATGACTGGGGGCAGCTGGGAAACTGACAATATGTCTAGCCCCATGTCAGATTTCCAAATTAAATATAAAATAAAAATCTGTTTGCTATATTGAGAAACAGATATCCATTCAGAATTCTGCTGGAGCAGCACTATAAACTGATGCATTTAGATTTTTTTTTCCCCATGACAGTATCCCTTTAAGTGAGGAGTGGAAGAAAAATAGCTTGGAGAATGGACCATGGTTTAAGGTTTTTTTCTGGTGGGCCCCTGGCTCCCCAGTCCAACACTGAAAAGCAGCCAGTCCCCCGAATGTACTAAAGTGGGTCGGTATCATTGGAAGCTTTTTTTTTTTTTTTTTTTTTTTTTTTTACAGTTGATCAGTTTGACAGATCATCTATCGCTAAAATGTTACATAGTAGATAACTGTCTTGTGCGTTTAGGAATAAAATGATAAATGGCAAATTTCATCATAAAAGGGAGAGGCAGTTAAACAAACAAAAGACAGGACAGGAGATTCAAATGGAAACAAAAAAGACTGATTCTCATCTGGTTGAAAAATAACTGATCTGGGATATAAGACACTTAAAGGGTTTGTTCACCTTCAACAATTTTCCCACTTTAGTTGATTTCAAATAGTTCACCTGCAATAAAGACTTTTTACTTTCTATGTGTGACCATTTTTCTAATACTCATTTTTCAATTACTAAAGCATGTCTGGAAGGGGGGGGGGGTCGCCGAATCTAAATTAATACATTTATTTGATACATTTTTTTTTATCTTTGTCCCTATTGAGCAGAATCCCTGACTTTCATTAAAGGCAGCTGTATCAGAATTGATACAATTTAATGCATTAATGCTGTGGAAGTGTGATCTGGATTTGGATGGATCATAGTAGCTCATGAGTGTCTGAGGGACACAAAACACTGAGGCTTGAGATGATTGTTTAAAGATTTTTCTACTTTTTAACAACTTCTGGTCTGATCTACATGTGGCTTTGAGTGTCCCCTAAACCTCCCATTTCTCTTTGAACGGATTGTCCCCTACCATGAGCTGAGGGCCTGGGGCAGGAGCACCTGGGTCACTATTCTACTTTGACGAGTTCTTCACAACAATTGGATGTTCTTATGCTTACATATGTATTTTGGATTTGGATGGGAGTCAGGAGAAAGGCTACAGGTGAGAAAAATGGTCTCTACTCTTTAGTTATCTCATCTGGCTACAAAATAATTCTAAGGATCTGGGGGACGTAGGAATTAACCAAGGCAAAACAGTCTCACTCTCTAGTAGAAAGTTGCCACTGTGTTCATCCTGCTATGAGTTATAGGGGTATTACATGTTAAATTGCTTATGTGTTCATTCTGCTTTGAGTTTTGTGGGTTATTATACATAAAATTACATAAAATTACAACGGAATTAATCCTGCAATGTGTTCTGGGGTATTATACATATAATTGGCACTGCATTCATCCTGCTGTAAGTTCTGGGGATATATTAAATAAAATTGCCACTGCGTTTATCCTGCTATGAGCTCTTTGGGTATTTTACATGACAGTGCAATCATTCTTCCAAATGTTTTATGTCTATTATAAATTGAAAATATCTAGGTTATAATTTCAGATGATTGATTAAAGATAGAATTATATCAGGTGAAACTGAAATACATGAATATACTTGTATATTATATATTATTGCACAGGTCAGGGGGCCATAAAGCCAACAACCTGCTCTCTGCTGAGCTTTTAGTTCAAAAGGTTTTCAATTGATGGCTTTTCCACCTAGGGAAAAGATAGTTGAATTTACTTTTAGACACATACTTGCAATTGTGTGGGTAAATGAGATGGGAATGGGATGTTCTCTGCAATTTCATAGCAGCAGGCACCGGTACAAAAAGGGCATATTAACTTGACATCATAAAGGCAAAAGGCTACTGTATGTACAAAAATACACTTACCGATGTATGAGACCAATAAGAGTAGTCAAAGCTAAAACTTTTGGCAGCTTCCTTAGGATTCTTTGGATTAATAATACCTAAAACAATAAAAAAAAGGCCAGTAAATAATAAAAACATTTAATTAATTAATTAATTAAATTAATGAGCCTGAAATTATTAGCATCAAACCAAAAATTATACTGCATACTCAACAACAAAAAAATGGGAAACTAAGGAATGTATATTACATGCTCTTTAAACATTATAACACAATTATATCCCCCTCTTCGACATGAGTTCATTTAAGGTAGGCTCTAAAAAAAAAGTGCATTAACACTATATATATATATATACACACACAACCTCCCTACCATCCACCAAATGAAAAGTAACCAGTGTGCTAGCAGAGACCAGTTCCTTACCCTCTTAGGCTAGTGGCACGTGGCCAGCTGCTTCTGCCACTAGGGTTCACACCTTTTTAAAATATTCTTACAAGCTGGCTGGCTCATGAGATATTAGCGGGACACGCTATCCCCCCACCTCCAAAATGTTGGAGACAATCATTTGTTTGATCCCTAAACCTAACTCTGGAGGCTGATCCGGAATTTATACAGTTTAACAAATTTGCCAGATTGTGTGAAGAAGATGGGAGTGTGAACTCTGGATTGGCAAAAGTTTTAAAAATAGAAATTAAGTGAAATGGTTGCGATTTTAAACACAATCAGTGTAGGGTAATCT
Organism: Xenopus laevis; assembly: GCF_017654675.1. Lineage (NCBI taxonomy): Eukaryota > Metazoa > Chordata > Amphibia > Anura > Pipidae > Xenopus > Xenopus laevis. The sequence continues at coordinate 51,938,746 of NC_054384.1, read as the reverse complement.
ATTAGAGGAAGGGACTGAAGGTGAAGCCTTCAATCAGGCCGGCAGGAGCCTTACGGTTTAGCCAGTATATCCATTCGGCTTCACGTTTTAATAATTTCTTGTCAATAACACCACTCCTGGTCGTCGGTTTGAAATGCTCGACCCCTGTAAATTTCATCACTCCTACATCCCCATCATGATGTTCAATGACATGATTAGCTACTGAAGTGTTTCTTTTATTCCTGATATCTCCTACATGTTCTAGAATCCTTCTCCTGAATGCTGTAATGGTTTTGCCTACGTAGGTTTTGTTGCAAGCACATCTCATGTACACTACGCCAGCGGTTTTGCAATTAACTAAATGTCTTAATGCGTCCATGGAATCTTGCACAAAAGAAGGTAAACTGGACACAAATGGCTTTAATATTTGATCCACATACATGCTGCAGGGTTCTGATAAGCTACCGATACCAGACACTATGGTGCGCCCTGGTGGTGAGGAAGAAGTTTTATGTATCTTGGAATTGTGTAAAAAGTGGGTATAATTGGAGATTTCACCCTCATAATATCCAATTCCTCTTTACTGATGATATGGAGTTTTTTCCCTTTGAGTATCTCTAGTAGTTCAGACTGAAAAGTTGCAGTTGGATCACCCGCTAAGCTTGTATAACAATTTGTGTCATTCAGTTGTCGCATACACTCTTGCACATACAATAATCTGCCCTGTATTACAATGTTCCCACCATTGTCACTCGGTTTAATTATTATTTCCTTGTTAATTTCCAACTGTCGTAACTCTAGTAACCCTCGTCTTTCTTTCCATGACAGACTATTGCTGTGATGTGACTTGTCATGTGATCTAAGGTGTAATTGTTTTAAGTCTTGTGTACACCCTTCTATGAACACCTCAATCTTTGTGCAGATAGAGCTAGGGGGAGTGAATGTGCTTTTTGGTTTCAGCGAGATACCATGGACGCATTTAGACATTTAGAAGGTGTCACTTTGAAAGATAAACAATTCCAAGCCTTGGCTGTTGAATCACTCTATACAAGCATCTTTCACAATATAGGACTGGGAGCAGTGAAAGACACTTAAGGTGGCCATACACGGGCCGATAAAAGCTGCCGACAGACTGTGTCGGCAGCTTATTGGCCCGTGTATGGGGGCCCCAGACGGGCTTCCCCGATCGAGATCTCGATCGGATGGGTTTAAAAATCCCGTCGGATCGCGGCCGCATCTGTTCGTTGATGCGGTCCCGCGATCCGACCACCCGTTTGAGAATGCTAGGATCCGATCGTTGGGCCCTAGGGCCCACGATCGGATCTGCCCGATATTGCCCACCTCAAGGTGGGCATATCGGAGGGAGATCCGCTCGTTTGGCGACATCGCCAAACGAGTGGATCTATCCATGTATGGGGACCTTTAGTCAGAGAGGCCGACAATACAGGGCACATAACGAGTTTGTGGTTGAGCTACTAGAATTTATACTAAAACACAATTATTTTACCTTTAATGGTAAATACTACCACCAAATCAGGGGGACCACGATGGGCAGTACATGTGCTCCCGCTTATGCTAACATCTATCTGGGGTGGTGGGAACAGAATTTTGTGTTTGGAGAGGAACGGAGTATGCACAACACATCAGTCTATGGTTGTGCTACATAGATGATGTAGTGTTAATATGGGAAGGTAGCGAACAGAAATCTTTCGAGTTTGTAGGGTTACTGAATTCCAATGACATCAATTTGAAAGTTACTGCAGAAATCAACGCTAACATTGTTAATTTCGTTGACGTCCAAATCTTTCGTGATCAACACAATAATGTCCAAACATCTGTATATAGAAATCAAACTGCCACAAATAACTTCCTGCATGCCAAGAGTCAACATCTGAGTAATTTAATCAAGGGTATACCTACAGGTCAATACTTAAGAATAAGGAGACTGTGTAGCACCCCGAGTGATTTTAAAATCGAAGCGAAAAAACTATGAGAGATTCAGACAGAGGGGGTATAGTCATAATACTCTCAAAATAGCCTATAAAAGGGCACTAGATGCAGACCGGAGCAACCTACTTACCCCTAACAAATCTAAAGCTCAGTCACCAGGGGGCGATGACACCCAAATTTGAATAGGAGATTACAGCTTAGAACACAATGAAATTTATCAAATCATTTCTAGACATTGGCACATCTTAGAACAAGATCTGGTTCTGAAAGAGGTTATAGGCAAGCATCCACAAGTGACATTTAGACGAAGCAGAAACCTAAAAGATCACCTAACACAAAGTCATTAGAAAAATCTCAATAGACCAACATGGCTTTCTGAGAGACACACTGGATGTTATAAATGCGGGAATTTATAAATAGCAAGCCCCTTTATTGGCAAGGCAACAATGGTTACGGGCCGAATGGATAATGATGAATTCCATATTTAATATTTTATTAATTGCAAAACCACTGGCGTAGTGCACATCATGAGATGTGCTTGCAACAAAGCCTACGTAGGCAAAACCATTAGAGAATTCAGGAGAAGGATTTTAGAACATTTAGGAGATGTCAGGAATAAAAGAAACACTTCAATAGCTAACCACATCAATGAACATCATGATGGGGATGTAGGAGTGATGAAATTTACAGGGGTCGAGCATTTCAAACCAACGACCAGGATTGGTGATATTGACAAGAAATTATTAAAACGTGAAGCCGAATGTATATACTGGCTAAACAGTAAGGCTACCGCCGGCATGATTAAAGGCTTCACTTTCAGTCCCTTCCTCTGATCACAACCACTTCACTTAATTTCTATTTCTAAAACTTTTAATCTTGATTTGCATTTATCCGGACGCTGACAAATTAGGTTAAAGTAAAAGAGAAATAGGCTTTTATTTGAGCAATATACTTATATAAGATTTTTGTATAAACAATAATAACAGTATTGCATAACACTTCTAGCACGGTGTATACGTCTGTTATGGGAATGAAGCATGTCAATTGTGCAAATAAAGCATAAGCCCCTATTATGCCCCGTCAATCAAATGAATTGTCATTATTCATCATCATAAGTCCTGTAAATCAACAGGCTTGACAGGTAGTAGTCAGGGCAACGCAGGCGCACTACAATTAGGGAGCAAGTGTGGCGATAATACGTCAGCTCAAAGACGCTCCTGTTCCATTCGGACACATGCGCAATACAGTTAAAGCCATGTGCCTTTCAAACTTAGAGGCAAACGCTGGAGAAAAGATGCCAGCGCAATTACGCACTTCCGCAATTAGTGCGCAGGCGGAAGGGAGGGAATGGGCGTTGGATAATCCAGTTTGTTTATATAACCGAGGCCTCAAACTACATTCTGTGAGTCATTGTTAGTCCGGATTTTCAGTCCACCTGGAGGGGATGTTTGAAGGGTGGCCGGAATACTCTCTTTAAACTTGTATGTTACTAAAACTATGCTACAACACGGAGCATGGGAAAAGTATTGTTATAATCCAACACTTATATGTGTGCTAGTATGCTATTTGGCATTAACCAAATAGTGACCAGCAGTTAGAAAGTCATTATACCACCGGTTAAGTGTATTTTTATGGACATGGTCCTGCACTACTCACAAGGACTGTCTGTAGTGAATTGTTTGTTGGAGGGCAGCGCATGTTTTAATTAATTTATAATAAAAGTTATATTTTAATACACTACATGTGTTTATGTGGTTATCTGGAGGTTACTCTGGGGCTGCTGCATTGGCAACATTGTAGCTTACTTCAGAGGGCCTTAATTGCACCTGTTTTATGTATGAAAATACAGCAGATTTGGAAAGTTCTAGGTCTACTGAATGCGCCAACACTAAATACAGTAGAACCCCCATTTTACGTTTTTCAGGGGACCAGGAAAAAATGATTTAATATCCAGGAAAATGTAAAATCAGGGAAATGTGTTAAACTAACTTTTTCTTCAAGTACTGAAAGGATATAAGCACAGGAGTCCATTTTACTTTGAGATACAATATTTACTGTGTTAATAACAAGGGTTAAGCATTGCAGTGTTAATGTTACACTATGGGGGGCATGTACAAAACTCTGTCAGTCACATACACAATGTAAAGCTATAAGTTATTGGTGCAGAACTGTATAGGGGCAGACTAATTGAAAGTGACTATTTACAAGCAGAACCATGGCAAAATAATTCATCTAGTAAGCATTTTAACTCTCTTTATTTCACACAATATTCATAGAGAAAAGAAAAAAAATCAGTTTTTGGGAATATCAGGACAAATTTTGGATGTAAAATCTGGGAAAACATTACTTAAAATCAAGGAAATGCACCCATTGAAATGCATTATAAATTAGTGGCACCACAAATAAAAAATGTAAAATGCGGAAAAACTTAAAATCAGGGGACTTAAAATTATATATATATATATATTTTATATATATATTTTTATATATATATATATATATATATATATATATATATATATATATATATAATTTTTTTTTTTTTTTTTTTTTTATGGAGATGTTTTGTATAGATCAAAATCTCTAAGCAGTACACTAGCAAATATCCAAAGCACTGCTCTACAAAATGGCATACTTCTGATTTCAAGGCTCCTAACAGTAGGTTTACCCTAGAAAACTACCGTATGCATTGTTAGAAAGAGCAGATTCTGGCAAATCAAAAATGGGAAAATATATCTATGTACGCCAAACTACCAAGTTGCAAATCTTTCCTAAAGTTATAATTTCTTATAGAAAAATTTTTGAATTTTTTTTTTAAAAATGACCTCAAAGCTTCCGATCTACAGCATCATAGCTCCCACACATCATTAGATACCAATGTAAAACACCCTAAATATGAATGCCAGGAGTCCACTGAACAGTTTTTTGTCCAATATGTATAGGTTTACCTAGCATATGGCATATAGGGGCCCCAAAATGAAGAGCCCCCATGGTCTCTCATTTCGGGTACTGCAAAATCAATACATTTACATAGTTTTGGGGGGGGGGCAAAGGTAGAAAAAAGTATGTTCACCCCAGAAAACCATATATTTTCGGAAAGTACACATTCCCCAAATTGAAATCGGGTATGCTACTCCAAAGCACCAAGCCACAACCTTTCCTAAAATTGGCGATTTTGGTGACATTTTCAAAAATCCCCGCAATGCTTCCAGCCTACAGCATCTTATCTCCCACATACTACTAGGTCTCAAAATAAATCAACCCAAATATAAAAGCCTGGGATCCGCTGTACAGTTTGATGCCCAATGTACATCGGCCCCCCAAAACCATATATTTTTGGAAAGTACACATTCTGACGAATCCAAAATAGGTAATTATGTTTTTCTACTCCAAACTACCATACTGCAAAGCTATTCTAAAGGAAGTGGGTTTTTATTAAATTTTTGAAAATCGTCTAAAAATTTTGCAATCGGCCACATTTATCTCACCCAACTTCTTACATACAATTGTAAAACACCCAAAAATATTGATGCCAAGGGTCTACGGAACAGTTTTATGCCCAATATGCATAGATTTACCAAAGTATGTGGTATGTACGAACCCAAAATGAAAAATGAGCATAAGAATTTTCACACTGGCCAACTCAGCTGAAAAACAGAGCCCCCCGACTTTGCGTTATGTGCCATGAGACTCCCAAACTATAAAAAAAGACCCCCAGAAAATCATATATTTTTGGAAAGCACATATTCTGACGGATCAAACTAAGTAAAATACATCTTTTTATACCAAAGCACCAAACAGCAAAACTATACTAAAGATACAGGGAACAATAATACAGGGATAAAATTGCAATAAAACCACAAAAGTTGTGTAAATCAATGAAATAACAATAACTGATCCGACAGTGTAATTAGTGGCCAAAATCAATTATCCAATAGTCACAATCCTGTCGCAGGACTGACATGACAGCAACCCAGCCTCGTTGCCCAGGAGGCTGTCAGTGCTGCCCACTCTCTGCAAAGGCGGCTAAAGCCGCCGATGCAGAGAGAATAGTGGGTTTCTGCAAGGACTTACATTGTGCATCCTTGGGAGTTAAAGTCCCTGCCTACCAGTACCTATGCCTTACGTGCTTGGCAGGCAAAGGGTTAAACTAAATTTTGTTCTGCCATTTTTAAAATGGAGTATAGCACTTCTACCTGTGTGAGCAATGCATGTTGCACCCAATCTCCATTTACCCCCCTTTTAGGTTCAGTATGGGGGGCTAATTTGCATATTCATGAGGATTAGCAGCCTATTGTCAGTGTACAAGCCCAGTTTTCTGTGTAATAAGAAATGAATAACAATGCCTTTATAAACAAGAAAAACTGTTTATATTTTATCAGATGGCACTCACAACAGCAAATGCGCTGAAACCCTTAGGGTGTTTTATTGAGATCTCCACACAACGTTTCAGGGGGTACTCCCCCTTTCTCAAGTACTCTTACCAAGAGTACTTGAGAAAGGGGGAGTAACCCCTGAAACCTTGTGTGGAGGGGTAAGATGGGGGTATAGCACTTAGAACTGCTGTTTTTTTTTCCCCAAAGGGGATCATCAGCCTGGAGGAAAAAGATTTGTGTTTTAGTTCATTACAGGGTTCCAATTGAGCCCCTACAAACCAAGTTAGTATATGGGACTTGTCCATCTAATTTCCAAGCACTGTTCAGGGGTATAAAAACTTCAGTGATTCTATTTTAGACCTTCATCAGCCACAAGGGTCAGCCACCCACCTGGTGTGTGTGTTAATCTTCATAGCAGATGTAATATCCTTGTAATGCTGAGGAAATCTCAGCTCAATCAAAAATAGAATCACTTGTGAAGATGCATTCCCATTTTCATCTTGATGAAATACACAAGAGTTTCCAGATCAGATTGCTAACTAATTTGATGGTTTTTTTTTATTTATTTTATGGTGTGTCTGGAATTGCATTAAACACATTTTTTTAAACATCATAGCCAGTGCTACATCATTTTACAACTTATTTTCAGCCTTTTAATAAAAGGTTACGGTTTTAATAAAAAAAGTCAAATAAATACACATTGCGGCATTTGTGCATAAAATAGGAGAAAAAAATTGAGATATCAGTCATTAAGATGTCTTTATTTTACTTTAAGTAAATCAAAATATAAAAACTACCCCAGGTTGAGCATCCACAAATATACATCTCCCACAGAGTCTGTTTTAAGCAGATAACTAATTACAAAAAACGATTTCCTTTTCTTCAGTAATAATAAAACAGTAGTCGTACTTGATTCTAACTAAGCTGCATGAATCCATAATAGTGGCAAACATTCCTATTAAGTTTTAAATGATTAACAGACTTGGGGTATGGAGATGCAAATTACAAAAAGATCCTTTATTCAGGAAAAAAACCCAGGCCCAAAGCATTCCAAATGCTATTACATGGATAGGAATTCATTGCTGTTACTCATGCGATTGCAATGGCAGTCTTGTCTTCCTTTATGATATCAAGTCTAGCAGACTGTACCTTGAGGGTAAGGGTGAAATTAACTACCAGGGTAAAAAGAAAATGCTGGGGAATTCCCTACTACAGGTATGGGATCCGTAACCCGAAAACCCATTATCCAGAAAGCTCTGAATTACTAGAAGGCCATTTTCCAAAGACTCCATTTAAATCAAATAATTGTTTAAATAAATGTTTTAAAATCATTTCCCTTTTCTCTGTGATAATAAAACAGTACCTTGAACCGGATCCCAGCTAAGATGTAATTAGTCCTTATTTGAAGCAAACCAATCCTATTGGGTTTATTTAACGGTTAAATTTTTTTTTTAGTGGATTTACGGTTTGGAGGCCCAAATTATGGAAAGACTCCTTATCCGGAAAACCCAATGTCCTGAGCATTCTGGATAACAGGTCCCATACCTGTACTTAGTGGCACTAACAGAACCGCTCAGATAACGGACAAAACATTACGATTATTTAGCATTACCAGTTGCTTTAACATTATTTAGCATTAACAGTTGCTTTAACATTATTACTACAAGTATAGGATCCCTTATCCGGAAACCAGATATCCAGAAAGCTCCGAATTACGGAATGGCTGTCTCCCATTTTATCCAAATTTTTAAAAATGATTTCCTTTTCTCTGTAATAATTAAACAGTAGCTTGTACTTAATCCTAACTAAGATATAATTAATCCTTATTGGGAGCAAAACCAGCCTATTGGGTTTATTTAATTTTTAAATGAATTTCTAGTAGACTTAAGGCATGAAGACCCAAATTACGGAAAGATACGTTATCCGGAAAAGCCCAGGTCCCGAGCATTCTGGATAACAGGTCCCATACCTGTACTAGATGTGTATATAATGACCTGGATAAATAAAAAATTAATAGAAAACAATAGAACACTTTGGCAAAGCCTTCCTTCTTGGTTTCAATCTATAATAAATAATACATTAAACAACCATACACAGCATATTCTTCTCTGCAAACTGTATTTAAATGAATATATAGTTTCAAAATGGGTCAGAATTTATAGAGAAGAGAAGTCACCGACACAGATACAGGTTCTGATCTGCAGCTCAGATGTTCTGTTTTATAATTAGCCTTTAGCCCCCTGTAGTGGCACAGTTTCCAAGCAACACTTAAGAGTTACTTCCACAGTGGGAATGGTGACAGCAGCTGTGATGCTTGGTATAGAAGTAGATTAGCAATGAGATGAATGTTGGATTCTGTGTTTAAAAGGCCAGGTCATCCTACGGACTCATAAAATTAAAACTGATGACAAACGTCAGTCATTTAATACATCATGTTCTGTTCCCAGTAAGGAATCAAACATGCTACAAAACTGACAGTAATGTAAAATTACCAAATAATTCTTGAGAAACTGTGTAAGTAGGGTTGCCACCTTTTATTATTTTTTTTACCGGCTGCTGGGGGCGGGGCCTCAAAAGGGGCGGGACATGACATCAAAAGGGGCGGACGTGACTTCAAAAGGGGCGGGGCCACGCGACAGAGACCCGCGGACGCTAGAAGAGGGAAAAAAAAAGGTAAGTTGCAGGGGATTGGGGGCAGGCCAAGGGCTCCTTTTGATCGTATTACAAATTTACCGGCAGCTACATTGGCGGTAAATTTGTAATACCGGCCCCGGCCTTGGCAGGTATTTTACCGGCTAAGCTGGTAAAATACCGGCCGGGTGGCAACCCTGTGTGTAAGTGGTAGTCAGCCATAAAGGACTCCTACAAATATTTTCCAGTCTAAGGGAGTTATTTACTAAAACGTTTTCTTTTTTTCATTCATATTTTAGCAGAAACAAACTCGACCTAACTCTCATCTTAACTCTCATCCACGAATTTCGTTTATTTACTTATGGAAAATGGATCAAAAAAGAAAAGTTTCACGTTTACAAACATAAAACTCCAAAAAGTTTCGAATCAAATCATACGACAATCAGATTATTTGAAGAACTCAAAATTATCATGAGAAAACCATCGACAAAGACCCCAAAACTCCCAAACTTCATGAAGGTTAAAAAACATCTTAAAATTGTTAAAGGGACAGTTGCCATTAACTTTTACATGAATTACACAGGTTTTATAGATAGAGTCTTTTTGGATTCAGACTTTTAACAGCTTCAGGGCACAAGCAAAAAAAAAAAAACGCAACTACAAAAAAAAAAAATGGAGTTTTAATAAATTACCCCCTAAGTTTAAACATTTCCATTTTTATACAGGCATAATTCTATGACATTGCAGACTTTGCTAGTTTATCGACTTTAAATGATTCTTGCAAGGGGACTATAAGTTGCGTCCGCACAAAGCACAATTTTTAACAATGCTCTGGTCCCTTGAGTCAAAGCCTTTTTGTACAAGATTGTACAGGTATGGGATCAGTTATCTGGAAACCCATTATCCAGAAAGCTCCAAATTACAGAAAGAAAGTCTCCCACAGACATTTTATACAAATAATCCACATTTTTAAAAATGATTTCCTTTTTCGCTGTAATAATAAAACAGTACCTTATACTGGATCCCAACTAAGATATAATTAATCCTTATTGGAAGCAAAACCACCCTATTGGGTTTATTTAATGTTTACATTATTCTTTAGTAGACATAAGGTATGAAGATCCTAAATACAAAAAGATCCCTTATCTGGAAAGCCCCAGGTCCCGAGCATTCTGGATAACAGGTCCCATACCTGTACAAATATGGGACCGGTTATCCAGAATGCTCAGAACCTGGGGTTTTCCAGATAATGCAACCTTCTGTAATTTGGATCTTCATACTTTAGGTTTACTAAAAAATAATTTAAACAATAAACCCAACAGTCATGGTTTGCCTCAAATAAGAATGAATTATATCTTACTTGGATCAAGTACAATGTACAGTATTACAGGGCAAAAAAAATAAAAAAGTAAATTATTTGTATATAATGGAGTGTATGGGAGATGACCTTTCATAATTAGGAGCTTTCTGCATAAAGAGTTTCCCGATAAGGGATCCCATACCTGTAATTTTCTTAGCTTTCTCGACAGTGCCAAGAATTGCAAATTATTTTATCTGCAATAACCTCCAAATCCTTCTCTATTAAGGGATGCCACAACACAATTCAATTTAGCATCATGATATATATAGTGCCTAACATTCTTCGCTGCCCAGTAATTAAATTAAAATGCCAACCTCAAGGTCTTTAGCACTGCGCTAAATCTGTAAAAGCCCATCCTTATTGAGAGTTCTTGACAGATTTCATGCTGATCTGTTCCCCCCCCCCAAACATGAACACTGAAAAATTAGTTTCCATATTACAATCCTATAAACTGGAACGGTAAGTAGTGTCAAAGGACGGGGCACGCAGAAAGGCACCAGATCCAAGGTCTTGCAGCTGCCTCCATAGGGGGATCACTGAGGTAATCACCCCAAAAGTTGTACAAACTGCTGGTCTTTGGTGACAAGAGGCAACCAGGCATTTACATAAGGAATAGCATGAGGTCTATATTAACCAGGCCATCCATGATTTTTCTTACTACAATTTATTGTGTATTCAATTTATTTAAAATAAATGCTTCACATACAGCAAATTAAACTATAAATACAGGTATGGGACCTATTATCCAGAATTCTTGGGAGCTGGGTTTTCTGGATAATGGATCTTTCCGTAATTTGGATCTTCATACCTTAAGTCTACAAAAAAATCATGTAAATATTATATAACCCCAATAGGCTGGTTTTGCTTCCAATAAGAATTAATTATATCTCAGTTGGGATCAAGTGCAAGGTACTGTTTTATAATTACAGAGAAAAAGGAAATCATCTTTAAAGAATTGGATTATTTGATTATAAAGAAGTTTATGGGAGACGGCCTTTCCGTAATTTGGAGCTTTCTGGATAATGGGTTTCCGGATAACAGATCCCATACCTGTACTACAAGGTAGGGACACACAGTATCTGGGATTTGGCTGGGATTCAGCCTTTTTAGTAGGATTTGAAGTCCTTTGGCCAAGCAGAATACAAATCATGACTTGTCCTCACTAACAAGGAAATTAAGGGTTTTTTGCCATGCTCTGAATGTGCAGTTCTTTTAAATCCTTCCTTACCCTAATTTGTATATGAAAATGATGGTTTGAATCTGGTTGGCAATTGCCCAAGTCCTAAACAAACGATTCCCAAAAGTATCATAAGCCACATAACAGTATAACCTGTACCAGAGGATTACCCACAACAAAGAATTAAAACTAAAAATGTAAATCCGTGCTTCTAGAATAGGACAGATTAAGCCACATGAATCAAATTAAACTAAAGGTTTACCTCATTTTGTTTTTTTACATGAAACAAAAAAGTTTCAAGGATGATTTCATTCTGAATATCAAATTTTTTTTTTTTTTTTCAAAATATTTTTATTAAACAAAAAGGAAAACATCACCTTAAAAGTGGACAGTATTTTCACATTTAGCATAATATATCACAATATACAGAGGAAAACAGTATTGTATAGGACACATATGAAAGTCATCTCCTATTAACAATCACACAGAAAGTGTAATCCCACATCTGGAAATCAAATGGCACAGTGTACATAATAAGCCGGAAGTGATGAAAAATAAAGAAAAAGAAAAACAGAAAACTCAACATAGCTACACACACAAATGAGTTTCAGCTTAGCAGCAGCAACATCTCATATATAGGGCACCCCGAGCAGCCAGAACAAAGTGGTATGAACATCCCAGCACGACAGGGTTGGGCAAATAAGGAAGGTAGCATGGGTGGCAAACTATGTTAACCAGGAAGTACTTCCTGGGCTATATCCCAATTGCCCCAAATGCTATTAAAGCGGTCAACTGTGTCACTACGTAAAGCTGTTAAAAAGTCCATCCTTCTGACATAGCGAATCCGATTTAACAACTCTTGTTCAGAAGGTGGGGATGTCCCCTTCCATTTACTGGCTATGCAGCACCTAGCCGCTGACAGAATAGAATTTGCCAGTCTCTGCAGCGGGGTTGCAACGTGAGGAATAGTATCCCCTAAGACAAATATAATCGGATCTTTAGGAACAGGTGAGGGAAGCACTTTTCCTAACCATTTACACACAGAGTCCCAGAAGCCTAAAATCACCGGGCACGACCAGAAAATGTGTAAAATAGTACCCACCCCAGTATTGCATCTCCAACACGTGGGAGAAGAAGTTTGAGGGAACAATTGATGCAGTAGTGCTGGAGTATGATACCACCTCATTTGCAATTTGTATATATTTTCCTTGATAATAGTGCATATCGAACTTTTTGAAGCATTCTCCCACATTCTCTGCCATCTAGGCAAATCTATAGTACATTGCAGATCAGCCTCCCACTTTTGCATGTAAGCATGAGGATGTGTTTCCAAATCGATAGAGTTCAATAAGTAATACCACCGTGATGTTAGCCCCCTTTGAATATAACCTAGGCGGCACAGTGCTGACAGCGGGTCAATAGGAGGTAGTATGCCCTTAGGAACAATAGCTAAAACAAAATGCCTCAATTGAAGATACCGAAATCTCGAAAGGTTAACTTCCCCCGTATCTGAATTACAATCCTGGTAACTTTTTAACTTCCTGGTGAGTAGGTGAAACACCTTAGAAAGTTGGAACAAAGGAATGGTTAAGTTAGGAGAAATATGAGTGTGTTGTAAGCATGCAGACAAATCTGGATTACCCCAAAGAGGTAACAGCGGAGGTGGGGTGGGTAAAAGTTTATGTTTAGCTATTGTTCGTTGCCATAAGGTTAGTGTATGAAAAGTCGGCCTCAACAGAGTAGGGTAGCAAGGAGGTTTATGTGTAGTCCATAAGTAATAAGCCAAATGTGGGGTATGACAGTAAGAAAGTTCCAAAGATGCCCATTTAGTGCGTGGAACATAATCAACCCAGTCCATTGCCTGTTTAAGTTGCGCAGCCTTATAATAATTTGACAAGTTAGGGATTGCCAATCCGCCTTGCGTGTGATGGGCAAACAGTGTGTGACGTGCTACACGATGTCTTTTACCCGCCCATACAAAGTTCATGATCGCCCTTTGTAAATTGTCTATCGCTGCTTTCGGTACCATCAAAGGCAGGGTGTCAAAAAAATACAAGAGTCTCGGAAGTAGATTCATCTTAGTTGCGGCTATTCTACCCACCCAGGATAAATTATAAGTATGCCACGTTTGGAGATCACGTTTCAAAGCTGTCAGGAGGGGCACATAATTCTGTTTATATAAGGAAGTATAGTCAGCTGTAAGCTTGATACCCAAGTACTTGACAGAATCTAAAGGCCAGCGGTATGGGAAATTAATCTGCAAAAGTTTTAGGTTTGAGCCCGTGATGTGAAGAGGGAGTGCCTCAGACTTATCATGGTTAACTTTATACCCAGATAAGTGTTCATAGTTCTCCAATAACTGGTGAAGGTTTGGTAAAGAAGTTTGCGGAGAGGTAAGTGTTAGCAAAATATCGTCTGCATACAATCCTATCTTAAATGTCTGTGTACCCACTACAACTCCAAATATATCAGGGGATTGCCGTATGGCTGCTGCCAGTGGCTCAATACATAAAGCAAACAGAAGTGGGGATAAGGGACAGCCCTGTCGTGTACCATTACCTATCTGCAAAGGCTGCGATAAGACCCCTGGAAGTTTTACCTGTGCAGATGGCGTAGAGTAAAGGGAATGCAAGGCTGAAATAAAGGGGCCGTGAAATCCCATGCTGTGAAGCGTCCGAAACATAAAACTCCACCGCAAGCGATCAAACGCCTTCTCTGCGTCTAAACTAAGCAGAAGTGCTGGTATCTTATGTTTGTTAATAAAATCAGTTATCGATATCGCCCTACGGATGTTATCACTCGCTTTCCTACCTAATATGAAACCCACTTGGTCCAAATCTATCAATTTCGGGAGGATAATGTTCAGCCGAGAGGCTAACAATTTGGTGAATATTTTCAGATCAGAGTTAAGTAATGGAATGGGACGGTAATTGGCACAGAGGGTATGATCTTTCTCCGGCTTCGGGATGAGGGTAATGTAGGAGTTGAGCACTGTATTAGGTATTGGCGTACCTGACATCCAATCATTAAATAATGGAACCATATGCGGTACTAATAAGTCCTGAAATGTTTTGTAGTAGCCATAAGGCAGCCCGTCCGGACCCGGTGATTTATTCGCCGGCATGCCTTTTAACACCTCAAGAAGTTCCTCGGTAGTAACCGATTTGTTAAGGGATTCCACCTCTAAGGGATCTAATTTAGGGAGACTGGCCTTAAGGAGAAAGTTGTCCTGTTTCCGCGACAAGGTGTCACTACCCCCAGCAGGAAATAAATTATAAAGTTGGGCATAATAATTATGAAATGCCTTAGCAATATCTTGCGGAGCACTAACCAGCCCTCCGTTAGTACGAATAAGCTGTGGAGTTTGGAGAGCCTGCTTAGTTCTAAGCTTGTTCGCTAACAGCGTGTGTGCCTTATTGGCTTTTTCATAATAGATCTGTCTGTACATAGTTAACAGTTTATCTGCATCAGCTATTTTCAAATCTCGCAATGCATTTCTTAAGGAAATAATTTTAGATAAGGTATGTATCGTTTGGTAATTAGCCTGTCTCTTCACCTCCTTTTGTAAGGCAGCCGTGAGTTGATCACATTGCAAAGCCTTATTTTTCTTAAGAGAAGAGGAAGAGGCAATGCATATTCCCCGTATAACAGCCTTATGTGCCTCCCAAAGTGTATTTTGCGAAGACACAGAGGGCTGATTAATAAGAAAGTATTCTTTCAGATGAGCAGCAATTTGATCCCTGACAGCTGGAGACTTCAACAAGTGATCATTCATCCTCCAGTGACTTTTGTGGGTATGCAGGTTAGTAGTGTGAACAATCAATTCTATCGGAGCATGATCTGCCCATGAAATGGGATGTAATTTCGCAGTATAATCCAAAGAGGTAAGTGGAGACGTTAAGAATATATAATCTATCCTAGTATGCACTTTGTGTGCCTGCGAATAGAAAGTATATTCTCTAGAAGAGGGATTTTGGAGCCTCCACACATCTTGTAAATAGTAGGAATGCAATAGTGTTCTGAATTGAACAGAAGTCTGATCAGTAACCGTGGGTGGTAGAGAATTATGTAGGGCTTGTCTATCCCTGGACGGGGAATGAATCATATTGAAGTCTCCAGCTACAATCATATTAACATTGTTAAATGAAGCAGTCTTTAACAGGACCTTCCTAAGGAAAGCCAATGGTCTCTTATTCGGCACATACACATTCAACAAAATTACAGGAACGGTACCCAGATGTCCAGAAAGGATAAGGTAATGACCAGAGGGGTCAGCTAATTGTGTCGAGCAAGTAAAATTACTATTTTTATGAATCAAAATAGCGACCCCCGCTTTTTTCATGGGTCCGGACGCTCGGTAACAATGCGGGTAGTCCCTATGTTTAATATACCAGGGATCAGACTGCCTATGATGCGTCTCCTGAATACAAAAAATAGAGGAATTCAAGGATTTGAGTTCCCTATAAAGTAAAGCTCGTTTGAGCGGGGAATTCAAGCAATTGACATTCAATGAGGTAATGTTAGCCATTAAAAAAATTGAATGGGTCACGCAACTTATCCTTCCAGACTTGGACTATCAGCAAAGGCAAATATAATATGCAAAGGTAAATAAACATTTCCAACAAATATTATACCACCTAAATGCACAAGTAAATATCAGAAACCATTTACGAAAACACATCAAAAATCGTGCAACCATCCCCAACATAATCTGCCGAGTCAGACGATCACTGGGACCTCCAGGATAGAAAGGGATTAGTTCAGCCACAGGGCTCATTCGTGTGTGCCATAAAAAATATAAAAAGAGTAAAAAAGTAATAAACGGAACAGAATCAAAATAGTAAAACCAACTAGAAAGTCGAAAAAGATCCCGTCTTGCCAGCATGATCAGTATAGAAAAACAAAAGATGGTGTGAAGGCCTACCAGTAGGCAAATGAGTTGAATAGGAGAAAATCACGTACATCCGACTGCAATTATAAATGGTGGGCATCAGGGGGTCGCAGTGAACAGCAAAGATGACCAAGTCTCCTTCATTCAGCAAATCCAGAAATTAACACAAAATTGCATGGGCCAGAGTCCTCATGTAGGCGACGTCGGCGTAGATCTCTCAGCAGGAGAGCTTTGAGTGCGTGGCGGCTTCGGCGATACTGCGGTCCACAAAGGAGAGGGCCTAGAACATGGTGGAGAAGGAGCTTTCGGTGGGGACTCTCTCCCTCCAATCCCCAACTGTGAAAGTAGTTGGGATCCCAATTTGGGGTCTCGAAGCACATATTGACGCCCATCTTTAGTGACAGTTAGTCTGAATGGGAAGCCCCATCGATAGTTGAGATGGTGTTCACGCAATTTCTGCGTAATAGGCTGTAATAATCTCCGTTTCGCCAAGGTGGTCAAAGAGAGATCATTAAATATTTGTATGGTTGCACCCTGGTGGGAGAGTTGCTGTTGATTACGGAGCTTCTGTATAATCGAGTCTTTACTCTCAAAATAGTGGAGACGAACCACCACATCCTTGGGTAAGTTGGAGGAATTGCTTCCCAGAGCTCTATGAGCTCTATCCATTCTCCATGCTTCTGGGGGTAAGTCTGGGTTTATGGAGGAAAAAAGCCCCCTGAGATATGTGCGTAAATCAGGAGTCGAGACTGTGTTAGGGATACCTCTAATACGCAGATTGTTTCTCCGCTCCCTGTTCTCAATATCCTCCTGTTGCGTTTTCAAATGCTCAATTTCCTCTCTAAGGGCCGCATTCTCATCCTCCAGAAAAACTTGGCGCTGCAAAAGCTCATCAGCATTCCCCTCCAATTTATCTGTGCGTTCGCCAAGAGAAGTTAAATCAGCCTTAAAGTCCGAGATAGCAGACTTTATGGATTGGGAAATGGAGGCCGTAAGCTGATCATGAAGGGATTGCAGCTGCGTCATAAGATAGGTAATAGTGATCGCTTCAGCAGATTCCTCTGCTATATCAGGCATCTCCATCTGGCTATATGTTTGGGGAGAGGAGGCCCCCGGATCCCCTGAACTTTCACTTACGGAAGACTGAGCCGGGGAGTTAGGTGCCGAGGGCCTCAGATCGCCGCCATCTTGTTTCTCCCGTCTGGCGCGGCCTGATTGTGAACGCTTAAGGTAGGGTGAAATGGTGCCATTCGGGTCTTTATGTTTCCTCCGGCCCATAGCAAGTGCTGCCCCTTACGTCCTTACGGCAGCCCGGATGTGAAGAAGCTGTTGTAAAAGCTGTATTCAGGCTTAAATGTCGGCTTTGGTACGGAGCTCACTGACTATGCAGCCATCTTGTTTGCGCGCCAAACCACGCCCCCCTGAATATCAAATTTTTCATATATCTTAAAAGGGGACCAGTCACCCAAAAAAATTATTCAAAATCCTATTTTATTACATTAGTCAAGCAAAATTAACTTTAATTACACAATATAAATTATTTGAATAGAATAGTTTCCTTTAGTCTGGGAATTCATAATTATAGAACCAGGCAGGAGCCAAAGGTGCAGGCTAATAGAGCCCGCACTCCAGTTGGGGGTAACTTAGTTTTTTGTTATTTAATTTCCCCCGGCAGCTCCCGGTGTGAGAAGCCATGTTCGTCAGAACACATACGTATAACGTGCTTCTGACTTCATACGAAAAATGAGCAAATTGCGGCATTCACTCATTATGCGCATGCTTGTGGTCCAACATGCCGCTTGAACAGGGAGCTCCCTTCCGGTCTGGCTGGCCTAACGCTGGTGGGGGCATTTTAAAAAAAAAAAAATTGGTTTCCCACCATCCAGAGTGCAGGCTCTATTAGCCCGAACCTTTGGTTAGGGATTATATATTTTGGCAACAGGTACCGTTAAGAAAAGACAGTGGCTTAAATCTATTCCCAATTTGATTTTGAATAATCATTATTTCATTATCTCTCTCTTCAGCCAATTAGTGGCATTCATGAGATAACAGATCATATAAGCTATTTATTTGTTATTCTGTACGTGGAGTTTAGTTCAGGTTTAATAACACAAAAATATAAGACCTTCAGCTCAAAACTTGATCAGCTACTATCGATTCTATGATAGTGATTTGCCAAGCCCCTGATGCAGCAAAGCAGCCCCAAACAATAACATTTATACCCTACTAACACTATGCTTTAGAGTTGCCATTAGGTTCTTCTGCTAAAATGCAGTCTTGGGTTCAACAAAAAGATCTTCTGTTACTGTGGCCAAATAATGTTATATTTACATGATCTCCCCACAGCATGTTGTTACAGAAGTCCTGGTCTTTGGCTAAGTCAGGGGTCAGCAACCTTTACTATCAAAAGAGCCATTTTGCCCCTCTCCCACTAAAGAAAAATAGTCTGGAGCCGCAAAACATAACACAGCTTATAAACTTTTTTAACCTTTTTTTATAATTTTAGCTGTTACAACAACAGAATACAACAAACAGAAGTGCAGTGTGCATATGCAGGGCTACTTTGAAATAAATTAAACACTGAATAGCCCTATTAAATGCTAGTGTTCTCATCTGTTTAATCTGACTTCTGTTTCTGAAGCTCCATGCTGATCGTCTCTCTCTCTCTCTTGTCTTGAGTGTGTGACGGCAGTTAGGACCATGATGAATCATCTTGCTGTGGCTCATTCTTGCCTCTCACTCCTGGGACGTCTATACAGCCCTCGCACCTGCCGGCGGCTTCTTGAGTGTGCTTACCGCGGTCGCACACTCAAGAAGTCACCAGTAGGTGCGAGGGCTGTAAATACGACCTGACAGTCAAGACTGAGCCGCAGCAAGCAGGATGAAAAGCCGCATGAGGCTCTAGAGCCGCAGGTTCCCTACCCCTGGGCTAAGTGATCATGCACAATTTAATCTTGTCCTGATGTTTGGGTCTGATCTAATTTGTGCAGCTTATCTTTAATGGTAAAGTGGTTAGTGGTTATTCGAGATTTCTTTCAGCATCTTAAATTCTGCTTTCATATATACCTTGATGTTACAGCCTGGGCAAGTTGGCAGTTTTTAAAAAACATTTTACTTTTAGGGGCATTTATTATGCTGTGTAAAATGAAATTCAAAGTAAAAATGGTGTAAAAACAAATGGCGAATGTGTGTAATTTTACTCCATGTGAAAGGCAGATTTGATGCATTTACTTAACATTGCTTCCAGCAGAAGTCACATAAGAAAAAATTTACAACCTTTTTTTTTTTTTTTTTTTACACAGCGAAGGTGGCAATGTGTGTGTATTATCCCGCTATTTTTTACACGTCAGCATAATAAATATGCAAGATGTCAGGGAGATGTTTCAATCTAGGCAATGTTAATACCATACCCTTCAACAACAGAGAGCAAACCTAATGACCAAGGGTTAACAAAAAAAAAAAAAATCTGAACACAAAGAAATTAATCAAACGCACTATTAGTTTTTATTTATTAAGGAAGCAATTTCCTAGTACTGTCTTATTTAAAGAACAGAAATCTGGGTCTTCCCTATCCAACATCACAAAAAAGTATTTCTGAAGGTTTCCATATTTAAGGTCAGTGCTGTCCAACTGGCATCCTGCGGCCACATCCGACACACTACCCCCCACTTACAATCATATAGTACGGTTAACATTCTGACTAGCGCACAGCCTTATTTAAAAGCATATCAGCCATGCTAATGGCAATGGATGCAGGTAACTTCCCTCTAAACTGTGCACACATATTTTGAGATCTGTGAACACACCAAATTCTGGTGCGAATACACAAAGTTTCTCCATGTATGATAACCGCACGCAGTTATAAATATTTCTGCATACTTTTTTCTTTGTAGCTGCACAAATTACAGTAAACAGTGTGAGAAATAATAGAAAAATGTTGCTCAATCATATATTGTTTTGTCTGTATGTGAATTGCATACCTTTCACTACAAATATATATCGGGTATTGAGATGCCAGATTAGCTTTTTCTGCACCAGTCTAACAGGTCAATAATCCTACCCTTATAAAGTCGACAATTATAAACACCGATCAAACTTGTCTTGTGAAGAAAAGTGTTTTTATTGGCTCACGGCAGACATAAAGTTTGGCAACGTTTCGGGCCACGCAGGACCCTTTATCAAGGCTTGATAAAGGGCCCTGCGTGGCCCGAAACGTTGCCAAACTTTATGTCTGCCGTGAGCCAATAAAAACACTTTTCTTCACAAGACAAGTTTGATCGGTGTGCTACAGTTTTCTTTGGATGTTCGAGTTATTTGGACCTTGAGCAGGAGGTCCTGTGGACTGTTTAGCACCCGGCACCCGAGAGGGTAATTACGTTCAGGTGAGCACTCTAATTCTGTGTGGACAATTATAAACACAGCCTTTGTAAGTTGTCTTCATTATTTTACCTTTTCATAAAGAACTAAAATATGAAAAATCCTGTTTAAAGGACATGTCAACTCCTACAGCAAAAGTTTTATAAGCGATATGCCTTACATGTTTTACATACCTAGTATTGCAGCCCTTGAAAAGTGATCCGATAAGCAGCTCTGTTGATTTTGGCTGCCTGCTGCTGTCCTGCACTCTGTGTCTCTCTCCCCCCTCCCTTTGGAATGCAAGCTGTAGTTTGGCGAGACGCACATGCGCACTTGTCTAAACTAATCTAGCACATGCGCAGTTTAGTTGAATCGGCCTCGGCAAAGCCATCCAGCCGCATCATGAGTGACCTCTGTGTCTTCATTCCGCCAATCAAAAAATAGCATTGGCGGTTGCTATAGTGACTGTATTCTGCCAAGCTTTTGCTCTCTGCTCCGGCCTCCCCCCCCAGCACATAGTTCTTTGTGCTGGCTGCAGGGAGCAGAGCAAGAGAGCTGAGACATTAACTATTCCACTGCCAACCAGGATAACTACTGTATGTAAGTTACTAGCAAGTTAGCAAGTCAGACGGATGGGAGTATTGGCTCATGCGCATTGCTAATAGGAAGAGCGCACGCATGAATAAATGGCCGCTGGGTTAATGAAGGCACAGGGAGGCAAACAATGTGTCGGTGCAGGGAAGGTAGAGTGTTTTTCCAAGTGAAAATAATGCGGTTTGATTGGGGCTAAGGTAGGCTACACAGGCATGGTAAAAGTCAAAAACGGCTTGACATTTCCTTTAATAATAAAAAGTTTGAAAAAATTGTCTTCCTGCAGACAGCCAAAGTTCACTAAATAAAAACACAATTAATATTTTTGTACATACAAAAAAATCTCCCACCATAATAACAGCCAATAAGGTGCTGCCAAAAGATCATACATAGCTGCCCAAATGGTGCAAGTACAATAATAGTATATAATTTGACTGCAATTACTCGTAAACTGGACCATTAGTGCTTTGTTCTTTTCAACATATGAATCCCCAGAATATACTCCAAAGATCAGTCCAGTATTCACTTAAAAACCTATAAAATATTGGAAATACCAAAAAAGGATAATAATGACTAATACATTTCATTAAACTTAAAGGGTAAGTCAACCCCAAAATAAAAATTTGCCTAACAAAAGAAAACATTCTAAGCGACTTTGCAATATACATTCATTACACATTTTCTATGGTTTTTAATGTATCAGTATATGTATGGCTATTGAAAGCAATGTTTGTCTGTCCCTCTCTATTCTCTGCCTTGAAGGCTAAAAATGTTTAATACGATGTAAGACAAGACAGCTGATTAACAGGCCTGACTTTGCTGGGGAACCAAGACTTTTGCAACATTGTTTAAAAAGTAATATATATATATTAGTGAGAATCCGCACTCCAAGGCAAACACTGTTGCGGCCTATATGGCCGGGGTGCACAGTTAAAATATATATAACCTTGTATTCAAGAAATCGGCACTCCCATGTAAAAATTCTCAATTATTTATTCTGTTGTACCAATGTTTCGGTCCTTGTTAGGACCTTTCTCAAGGAGAGGGAGAGGGAGAAATATATATATATATATATATATTATTCAAAAGAAGACATTTAAGATATAAATTGAAAGCATAAACGTCATATCCTCTTCTGGTTTTGGGCTGATACAGTATCACTTGAAACTGTCATTTTCGCTGATGGACAAATGGTAGCTGTAAACAATCATATCACCAATCTCTTCGGCCTTAAGATTACAAGAAATCTTATATAAATCTGCAGGTCTATGGGAACCTTTAAGCAAATGCTGCTTTAAATAGCAAACATTTTTTACAAATAACTTTAAAAGGACTGAAAATGTTTAATAAATGTATATTGCAAAGTTGCTTAGAATTATGTTTTCTTTTATTAGGCAAATTTATATTTTGGGGTTGACTTGCCCTTTAACGCTTTAAACACCACCCTGCAAAGCAACATTGAACAATGTTGCCACTAAAAGATGTGTATACTCTTACTTACTGGTTGAGTTGCCTTGCATCTGAATGATGCATTTGGATTCCTTGCTGAGCTCCCGAGAATTAAAGGGACGGACTCTGACCGCAACTTTCACTGAAGCCCCCGACATGTTGTCCCAGAAAAGGAATGTTGGAATCCAGAGATGAAGCTTAAGCAGAGATGATGAGCTTTAGCTCTGTATCCTAGTGAGGAGAAAAAAAAACATGTAAGAATATATGCGAGTACAATATTTCATTTTCTTTGAACCTTGAACCTTGCTTAAGCCCACTTATTTTTTTATTTTTTATGTCTTTTCGATTTTCTATAATGTGTTGTGTTTGCAACACAACTTTTTTATTCCCTATAAAAATCTATACAGATTATTCAGGAAATAAAAAAACAGTGTGAATAACTACAAAGTTAATAGCTCACCAAATGTGAAGTGCGGCCAGGTGCTCTGCCCCAGACCTTCAGCTCAGGAAGGTAATAATTACGATAAATAGAAAATCTCAGCAGTTCCTTTAAGGAAAGATTACTTTTCTTTTACTGTTGTACTGAAGTATCTGGATGGTTGTTTGCCATATGAAGCACAGTAAATTTGAGACACCATGTCATACACTTAACCTGACTGTAAGCTACACAAGTCATTTATAACCTCAGCCTGTGCAGAAAACATTACTCTGCACTCCATTTCTCAAAAGCACACTCTCTGCAATATGGAATTTTTTTTTTGTAATCTTTTATTGCTTTTACAAAACATAAATCAAATAAAATAAAGGTATATAAAATTAGCACTTTGTGGGTAGTCTTATTACAATACTTTTGCTTGGCAGTTGTGACATTTTATACAATCCTTAGTGAGGTTACAATAGTCAAATGTAAAACATAGTAGGTTTAGTACACAAAGGCAAAGTTACAAAGTTAAGGGTTACAATCCTTATGATCCGGTGAGTCCAACCAGTGGTGCCATATAAGATCAAATTTATCCGGTGTGCCCCTTTGTATATATACCAGTTGAGCTATCGTGAGATGTTCTCTCAATATATATTTCCACATACTAACATCAGGAGTGCAATATGGAATTTAAAACACATATGTTTAATGGGGTCAGGGGCAACCAGATAGTTTGAGAGGCTATTTTTTTCTGCTCGGTTTGTTTCTTTGGTGTTCACTGGCACCTGAGGAAGGATCAGATAGATCCGAAACATGTAGTGCTACCAAATAAACGATCACTTGTTTGATAATATTGGTTCTCCAGAGTGGTTGATTTGGATTTATGAAGACAAGGAGAAGTGGCGGCTCCTATGCTCTGTTTGAGGAACCTGACACAGTGAGGACAAAAAGAGAGTCCTTTACCTACACCTAATTGATAGATTTTTTCATATTCAGGTTTATTGACTGGGATTTAAAAAAAGAAAAAGCTCATCACATGCCAAGATGCCAAAAAAGTCAACGGTAAGGATATCTTAAGCATTCCAGCATTGAATGCTGATAATGGTGTTATTTTTTATAACAATGGTAAACCTACACAGGAGAATTTGATCAGGATTTGTGGGTCAGATCTTGCCACCCAACGAGATTTTAACACCTCACAACAGATCCTACAAATACTGATTCTCCTATAGCTAGAATGTAAAGTTGGAACAGATAAAGTTGGATGGTGCACTTTGTTCATGTATCTACCTCCAACATTCAATCTATTTCAATGGGAGGAAAAAGGCAGTCAGACACAATCAAATTTTTCATGTAGTTTACATTTAAGATTATTGTATCAGTCAGGCCCGGGCTTAGGGCGGCAGAATTTTAGCGGGGCGGCATGCCACCCAACCACACCCACATTGTTTTGGAAGCACTGTGATTTGCAGGAGGTACAAGAGTTTTTGAAATTTCCTGTGCACCAATCCCCAGTACTCTGAACCCGATACTAAAACTTTGCGCATTTGCACATAGGTAGGGGGAGGGACAGGGGCAATGAACATCAGCGGGCCTAGGGGCATCTCTATGTAAATCCGGCCCTGGTATCAGTATTATATTTTGACCCATGAGACTACATCCAACTTGTAAGATGTGATCGGTTGATTTGATACCATCTTACAAAATCTCCCATGGAGTTTCTCAAATATAGAAATTGTGAATGGGGGAGGGGAAATGTCAGTTATCTTCTTGTTTTACAACATACTTAAACTGTGCAAAACATATGGTTGCCATTAATATATTGTACTTTAATTTGCAATGGGTAATATATAGATGGTACAAAAACATTAAAGGGATACTGTCATGGGGAAAAAAAATGAATCAGTTAATAGTGCTGCTCCAGCAGAATTCTGCACTGAAATCCATTTCTCAAAAGAGCAAACAGATTTTATATTCAATTTTGAAATCTGACATGGAGCTAGACATTTTGTCAATTTCCCAGCTGCCCCTGGTCATGTGACTTGTGCCTGCACTTTAGGAGAGAAATGCTTTCTGGCAGGCTGCTGATTTTTACTTCTCAATGTAACTGAATGTGTCTTAGTGGGACATGGGTTTTTACTATTGAGTGTTGTTCTTAGATCTACCAGGAAGCTGTTATCTTGTGTTAGGGAGCTGCTATCTGGTTACCTTCCCATTGTTCTTTTGTTTGGCTGCTGGGGGGGAAAAGGGAGGGGTGATATCACTCCAACTTGCAGTACAGCAGTAAAGAGTGATTAAAATTTAGCAGAGCACAAGTCACATGACTTGGGGCAGCTGGGAAATCGACAATATGTCTAGCCCCATGTTAGATTTCAAAATTGAATATAAAAAAAATCTGTTTGCTCTTTTGAGAAATGGATTTCACTATTAACTGATTCATTTTGAAAAATTATTTTTCCCATGACAGTATCCCTTTAAAGGCTTTGGAGACAACCATTTCAAATCAACAGGAGGTCAAGTTTAACAGCTAGACAGGAATTCTCAGTGGAGGATATTTTGAATGAATATTCCTGGCTGAATATAAAATCGCTCTATTAAACATAAGGAAAATATTTGGTACCCCCCCCAATGATTATAACTACTTTAAAAAGATTGAGGCAACTTAATGTCATACCGAAATTGTCCCGCTATTCATCGCAACAATTTGTGCAATAATCTAAATTTTGGTGATCGGTCACCACAACTGGTTTTTAAAAGTTGTGGTGAGTTACCACAACAAATCACCACATGTCGTCACACTTAGTTTTGTTACAAACTTAGTTCTGTTACAAATGTTTAAGGCTAGTCATAAGGGACCAGTGACATAAAAACATTGAACTAGTTTCTACCTTGTATCTGTCATGTAACATATACAAAGAAACTATATCTTGACAACAAGAACTATTTTATATGAGAAAGGATTTAGTCTATAGATATGCAGATGAATGACAATTGATCCATGTTTATTTTTCTGGGTTACCAACTAAACCCACTGTATTCTGCACAGCTTATCTGCTATATCAACATGAGACTTTCTGTCCCATTCAGCCCAAATGGCTGTCCACTTGGCCTCACAACACCATATATCTGTGAATTTACCAAGACAAGATTTACCAAAACAGGACATTGTTTTGTTTCCTATGTTGATTACACAGCTGGGACTTATCTCCTTCCATGCCAGTTATATAACTTTTTATAGCATAATATAAAAGCAAAAGTAAAAGTTAATGGCACATGGGCTGTTTTCTCCACTGGCATTATCTATAGCGGATTTATGCAGCAATACAAAAACGTAATGTTTATTAGAGCAGTTGCAGACCCTGCTATTATATGGGACTTCTGAGAAATGCTGCATTGTGGGGTAAAAAAGAAACGACTTTACTGATCTATGTTCATCACACACAGTGGCATCATGTAAAATTTCAGAAGTGGTAACAGGGCATTTCAGTTGCCCTGACCAGTGGTGGACAAATCACCCTGCTGTCCCATAGGACTAATGGAGACTATCTAATACTGCTAGTACAGGTAGTTATTAAAATGCTCAAATGTGCTTTTTTTTGGGAAGAGAAATGATTGTACTTGCTATGTCAAACAGTTTACATTTACAGAAATAGGAAGTGGCATGAGTGGTTTCAGATATCTCTGCCAGCTAAAATACACTCTTGAAAAATTGTCCCATGTGCCATTAGCTTTAAACACTTTAAAGTAGCTTGCACAGTAAAGGCTGTATAGATTAAATAAACTAAAACTGCTATATAATCTGCTTTGCTAAAAATGCTCCCATACCTACTGATAGATAGCTCAGCCTCTCTCCCTATGTATTTTCTGCAGGCTGGAAGAAGCAGATCCACTCCCTTCCGCAGCTCCATGTATCTGCACTGAAAAGTACATCTTTCTTCTATATGCAGGTACACAGAGAGAAGGTCGACCTGCAAATACCTGCTTTCATGTTTTTCAGGCCCTCTCCACTCTGCTCATGGCGGATTAAAAGGCAAGTTTTTTCTTTATATGGTCTGATTTTTTAGTGCAGCATGATTATTTATATAAACTGTGTTCGCTTTGCTGAAATTATTAGCAGTGCAGTGTAAATACATTATAATTAAATGCATATAATATGCTACAGAATGGTTTAGAGCAGTCAAATTGTTAACCTTTCTTGGCCCATAAGTATCAAGCCTAAAATTGCACACTGAAAAGTGCATATATATTTTTGTCTAACTATATTAGAAACATTTTTTATATTGCACATACTATCTATTTACCCAGTTTTTATTTTTACACTGAACTATTCCTTTAAAATCCCCTAAGGGCTAGTCCACACGGGGAGATAGCGACGCGTTTGCGGTCACGGCGACAAAGCGCCGCGACAGTCGCCGCGACCGGCGCAGGCGACAGTTTTGTATGGGCGCCTATGTAAAAACGCCTGTGCTAACCACACGAGGCGATGCGCTTTTCAACAGTCGCCTGAAAAAGCCTGGCGAGGCATTTTCAGGCGACTGTTGAAAAGCGCATCGCCTCGTGTGGAATAGCCCTAAAAGACTCTAAACAGCCCCCAGAATAACAAACCTTTCTCCTTGTGTTCAGTTTCCTGTCATTTCATAATCACAAGCTGTTCAATGATCTACTTGCAGCCTCTGTTCTAATGAAAATCAGGCATGCGCAGTAAGAAGACCATTTTCACAGTGAAAAGAAGCTCAGAAAAGAAATGAGAGTGGAACTTCATGTTAGTCCTGGAACTAGCTGAAATTAGCTGTTTGTGATCTGGAAACTGAATGACTGAATGCAGGGAGAAATCCTTATCAGCTACCTGATAAGGATTCCACGATACAATTGTCTCTTGCTGATTTTATGTTACACTGTAAATGATATGTATAATTGGTGGATGTATTGAATTAGCGTAAATGCATGGAAAGTCACTGGGGGAGGGGACTTGGGAAATTCACATCACTGCTCAGGTATTTTAGGGGTAGCTTATTTGAATTTGTGTAACTTTGACAAAGGCTGATGTTGCAGCCGAAACGTTAGTTTACTTATAATAATAATAATTTTTGTGATAAGTCCTGAGAAGTGCAGCTTCTTCCGGGGAGGATTGTATGCAGTTTTGTGAAGCGCGAGTTCATTTATCGAGAGTGCAGGGATTTTGGGGGACTAATATATATATATATATATATATATATATATATATATATATATATATATATATATATATATATATATATATATTATCAGACAGTGCCTGCACTCAGTCAAAGAACGAAGCCAGAGGTGCACGACCAAGTTTGTAGTAATATTGAAAGGAGAGTCAGCACACTCTGTATAATTTCAGGTGAAAACATGTGTTGGTTTATTCACACATCTCATCCGACGTTTCGGTCCCACATGGGGACCTTTCTCAAGGATACAGTGCAGTAACAAAGATCAGACATATATTAGACATTAAGCCCATTAAATTAACGGGTGCTAGAACTTATGTAGTCAAACATTCACCAGAGACGGTCCGTGGGGCACATGCGCAGTAGCGCAATCCCACGAACACAGGGACTGGACGCAGAGACACTTCAACTTTATTATATAGGATATGTATGTATGTATATATATATATATATATATATATATATATATATATATATATATATATATATAGTGAATAAAGTACCCCCTTTTGTAAAATATAGGGATATTATAAGTTACCGAGGAGTTTCATGACCATATAAAAACACGAGGCCGAAGGCCGAGTGTTTTTATACAGGTCATGGAACTCTGAGGTAACTTCTAATATCCTCATATTTTACAATCGGGGGTACTTTATTTATTATAATACACAAATTTCAATGAGTCATGTGACAGAAATGACATCAGAACTCACCGTTTATAACTGATGACATCAGAACTCACTGTTTATAAGGATATAATTTACAGGATATTCATGGCTTTTGTGTATTATATATATATATATATATATATATATATATATATATATATATATATATATATATAAAATACTTGTGATTTCCGCACGCCACTGAACGAAGCAAAATACCCAGGTGCTACTCAAATAGACAGTATCAATAGTTTTCCAAGGGAGAATGAGTGCACACTGGATAACCCACAAGGGCATGTGATAAGATATATACATGCAGTACCACGCATGTGATATATTTTATCACATGCCCTTGTGGGTTACCCTATGTCGGGAAAACGGACCTGACTCTTAGGCTCCAGATAGATGCCCATCGATCCGCAATAAGTACGGCCTTTAGGGATGGAAAAACTACAAAACCAGTAGCTAAACATTTTCTGGAACAAGGCCATAGACTTCCCACTTTTAAATATATTGGGATTGATAACATTCCACCACTTAGAAGGGGAGGAGATCGTTCTAATATTCTACTCCAATGCGAGGTATTTTGGATAAAAAAGCTAAATACTTTGGCCCCTTTAGGCCTGAATGAAAATTGTCCCTTAACATGCTTTTTACAGCAGAGGTGAGATAATTGTTTGCTACATTGTGTTAAATTCTGTGCCCTTTAACTAGTGATTTAATCATTTTTGTTCAAACATTCCTGATTACTTTGCTACATCGTATATATGTTTGATTGACATGCATCTACAAATTGTAACAAAGGAGTTTGTGCGAGTTTCTGTTTCTCTATAATTGACTCTGTGATTTTATTTACTTTCTTTCTTTTGTTTCACAGGTTTTCTTAGTGCTTTATCCAATTCACATGGGTAATAATACATGCTGGTGATTGGTTTCCTCTCTAATTTCACTTGACTCCGATCTGGTGCACGTGATTGGGTGAGTGCCTCTCCCTTCCTTTTCTTTGGTCTATTTAAAGTGTTGATTTTAAACATTCATGGTCTTGAAAAAGGTCCTAGATGTGGACCGAATATATATATATATATATATATATATATATATATATATATATATATATATATATATATATATATATATATATATATATATATATATATATATATATATATATATCCCCTGAATCACTCTGAACCAGTCTTCCAGGGTCAAAGTATTTATGTATAGTTCAAGAGGACTCGCACTCCTGGGTTAGTGAACCAAAAATATCTTTATTTTTCAAACTTGTGTATCCAACGTTTCAACCCACATTAGGGCCTTTATCAAGGGGGGGGGGGTGTGTGTGTGTGTATTTATTTATTTATTTTCAAAAATCCAATTCAATACAAAGTTTACATTGTCAAACTGTTGCCAAAATGTACTCTCCCTCCACAAAACTTTACAATTGGCATTGTGACAGCATTCTTCTGGAAACTGACAAATACAAAGATATCCATAGGAATGTCAATGAATGAAGGGCTATTCATTACTCCAGATAGCATTTGTACGCTGCTCCTAAATTCCAAAGGCAACTACTTTTACACCAATCAAATTGATGCCTGGCATTGTGCATGGTGATAAGTTTGTCCATCTGTTCACACATGAAAAACAAAAGAAAAGCTTTTGGATCATAATAGTCTACAGAAAGTGTTCAAAGTGAGGACACTTGCAGTGTCTTTCTGCAAGTATATGTGGTCTTACACTTCATGGCTGACCAGTTGTTCCCCATGCACTTGAAGTTACTGACTGGCAGAAATTTTACAAGTAGTGGAAAGGAGGCATCCTATGAGTTTCCACTTTGAAAGTCACTGAAGTTTTCAACAAGATCTACAGTTTGTTTCTAACAATTACGGTACATGGCATTAGGGACAGTCGCATCAGAATTTCCATGTGTATCTCCAGCCAGGCTCCCCTTTTCTTGGTATCCCAGAAGCAAAAACCTAGATAGAAATGCAGGCATCACTGACCTTTAGCAACAGGACTGAAGGTGACTCAGGCATTGTTAAAGGGGAACTGTCATGAAAATGTAATATAAGCTTCAGCATACTGAAATAAGACGCTTTCTAAATATAATCAATTATTCACTCACAATTCACTCTATTAAAATCACCAGACATGAATCATGTCTCTCTACATGCAGGATTTGTGTAAAAGACAGATTATATTGTTTGTACTGGAATCAGTTATTTGAGTGGGCTCTAATTCATCTGCTAGGAAAGGGAGACCCACCAATCAGATATATTGTATCTAACTGTCAATGACACCCAACTGCTGCATGAAGAAAGAATGATGAGAAACAGTGAAGATAAACTTGATTATTTCAGAAAAAATACAGAATATTTAATTATTATTTCAGTATGCTGAAGCTTATATTAAATTTTCATTTTCACAATAGTCCCCTTTAAGACACTTGCTCATATCAAATAACAGGCCCAAAAAGCACCCAAAGGCGTCTAGGGTCCTTGCAAGCAACAGTCCCTGTTTTGGGTCAGTCCTTGAAATATTTCCCACTGATTTTCAGTGTGACAACTGAATCCATATAACCCATACATTATGTTTAAAAAAATATTCCCAAGACAATTCTACTCTTATATCTACACCCTTTTAACACTTGCATAAATATATGTGTGTGTATCTCTCTCATTGTGCCGCATCTTTGTGCAATTGGGAAAAGTGTCCCTGGAAATTTGCATATATGAAATATAAATGTTCTAATCAGTAGAACATATTGATATGGTCTGGCTGTTCAGACAGCATTTAGCATTGTTTTAGACCAATAGAGCAAGGGCTGCCTTTCACCACTCCCCAAAATGATATATTGGAAATGTGCCACCTAAGGAAGATTTGGTGATGACAGTCAGACATTCTAAGTAGTTTCCTTTATATCCCTACTGCAAGCAATAACCATAAAATAGGGGTATTTTGACGCCGAATGTTTTCTGCCTGATTTCAGCAGTACTCAAATACCTTACGTGTCATAGATGGCGAATACAAGTGCACCAAAAGAATCTAAATATCTAAAGAATCTAAATATCTAAAGAATCTAAACACCTAAATACTAATGAACAAATCAACTAACATGAAGCCATGTTACCAAAGAATTCCACAGAAAATATGCTGTTATTATGCTGTGACTTCATAATCATATATTAGGAAACAAAAAGCATAAGTGTGAGAATTACATTATTTCCAGTCTAACACCAAAGTTAAAATTTGCCTAGTAAATTGCTGGCCTTGAAAATAATACTTGAAGCCTACATTGAAAGAAAGAGAACGAAGATGAAAACAAGAAAATTAATAATTGTTGCTGAAAGGGTGGCATCCCTAAATACTGGCTGAAGAGCAGATAATAGTTCAAATAAAATTACACACTGCAGGTGAATCACTGATGGGCAGAAATAATTTATATAATATTATAAGACTGTTGGCAAGATCAACAAGGCCAGGAAGTACTGTGTGCTGCCATCTTGGGCTTTTACTTAACATGGCTGCTCAAGCAAAGCATTTTAACAAATTATAATTTAGAGAACATTTCTTGCTTTTATTATTAAATATATGAGATAACAGAGCAACACCTAGTGCCTACTTACTGTACGAACTACAGAATCAGACCAAGTGAAGAATTCTTACATATTGCCCTGGAGAAAGCCTTGTGACTTGTCTTGGGCTGATGAATGTGGCACTCACAGGGAGAGGAGACATTGTTGTTACATTACGCAGGATAAAATTGCCCCGTTATCTGAGCAGAAAAGCGCACGCCCTGTTATCTGCAAAATGACCACATCCTATTTGCTAATAAATCACTGATGCTGAATACAAAGCAAGGAAAGCTAAACACGACAAATACGCTGGGTGGTAACCAGGTTTAAGCATTACCTGGCACTCTGCTTGAGGGAACATGGAACCCAACAAAAATACCAGCGCTATGCAGTCTGCGTTATAATATCATTGGATACATGGCTGAACAGCTTACAGTGTAATAACTATAAATATACAGCTGACGGACTACCTTTTAACTGCCAAACTTGAATGGCACATCCTTATCACACAGACAAAAATATATTGTACTGTATATAAGTATATTGATTCATATATTTCCCTGGCAATAGATGCTTCAGAGAATGTCTGCGCAGCCATCATTACTGTGATGTAATCTGATGCCATCACGAATGCTTGACATTAACACCACACCCATCCTTTATTCCTATTTACAATGACACGGCGCACCAAATACCATATATCGCCTTGTCCAAGAACCCGCTGCTTACCTATTACAAAGAGCAGCTCGGCCAATCATCCAGCGCAAGGGTACCCCTCCATTGAGATTCTAGCTTGCAAAGACGTGTAGCTAGAAGTCTAACAAATCCTAATTTACTATATGAATTCCAAACCCCTCCGAAGCTTCTTCTCCGCTATCTAACGCAAACTGAGGCCCAGCTGCCCAGTGCAGGGTACGGCGCAGCACACGTTGTGCGTCATCTAAGACAGACATGCCTCTATACCAATCAGCTCTCCACAGAGGCGTCGCCTGGCCAATCTCTTGCGAGTGGAGGGAGGCGGCGGCTGGAGGATGACGTGAACAGCTGCGAAGTATGTCACTGAGTACACTAAAATAGCTTATACGCCCTCTGGTGTGGAAGTGGCTGGTTTGGTATTTGCGGTTGTTAGCAGCAATCTGTGCAGCATTTGGACTGTGTACTCTTAGTTTGGGAAGATGATACACAGAGTGTAGGTGGCGGTGGTAGCTGTACAGTCATCTAATACTGTAAGCAAGCATAGGTGTGGATTATTGTTCACTATGCTCTTGCAAATCGAAAAATTTTGGAATAATTGGTTTAAAATTGTGAAATGAAATAAAATGGATGCTGTCAACTGTGTGGAGGTTCCTTTATACGTTATATTTTCTTGAAATCTCTTTCTTAATAGAGTGTCGCCATCATGGGTGTCTGCAGATTAATCTACAAAGCTTTTCTATAATATAAAGTTGTACAAATTGCATACATATAGAATTCTCATTCTGTTATTGACACTTTACTATCAATTTGGCCAGGTATGTGGGTGGCTTAATCAAGCTTAGATATTGACCTCTCCAAGTGTTCAGTGCATTCACAGGATTTGCATAAGAGACCAAACAACACACAGTTTACAAGGTTATTTTGTAATTTAAAGAGTATTTTTTTAAACCCCGGCTTAGTAAGGGCCAAGGGTGTCTGCTCTCTGGATTTACATTTTGATTTTTTTTGCTCTTTCACAAAGCTGGCCAGCATTATATCTACACACACATTATTCTGTGCTAATGCATGGCATGTAAATTTACTGCTATGGCTAGTGATGGGCGAATCTGCTTCGTATTGGCGAAAAATTCACAAAACTGGTTTGCTACACGATTAGATTTTGTTGTGTATAAAAATATTTTGTCGCATTCTTGATGCATGCGTCAGGGTTTTTTTATTACGCATTTTGAAACAAGTCGCATGCCAAATTTGTGAACAAATTTGCCTGTTGTGAAACTGCCAAATTCGCTGCAAATTCAACAAAGGTGAATTTTTTTGCTCATCAATAGCTATGTCATGTACATTTAGTAAGGCGAGTCAGTCCATCAGATAAAATAGCCAGCTTGCTAGGATGTGCACAACCAAAGCAGTGCCTTACATTAAACAGAAATAAAAATGTTCCTGTGGACTGAGAGTGGCCAAACTGATTATTAAACTTTTTAAAGTAATAACAGCAGGAAGGCAACGGAACTAATGGTTCTCCCAGGCAAATCTGATGAATTGCTGATGCTCCTCTGCCACAGATACATGCAGGTATGCATTCTTCAAATCCAGGGATGCTAACCAATCTCCCAACCTTGGTCACCAACGATTCCATCTTCAACCTTTGGGTCTTTAAAAACTTGCTTAACCTTCTTAAATCTAAGATTCGTTGTAACTCTCCTGAAGCCTTCATTGTTAGAAAAAGCAGTGAGTAAAATCCCTGACCCTGAAGACTGGCAGAGAGTGGAGCAATCGGCTCCTTGGCTAACAATTCTTTGATGTATTGCTGAAACATCAGATCACATCTTCTTGAAGAAACAAAGTGATTTCCTGTAGGTCTTCTGTGGAACGCTAGGAGATACCCTCTTGACACCACTGAAATGACCCATCTGTTGTCTGGTTCTCTCATTGGGGGTTGAACTGCGCTTGGGAGATTTGTTTGTTTGTTCCAAATTCTCTAACCACAAGAACATTGCTTTTGCCACTGATACTACTGCCACTGCTGCCTTACAAGCAGTAATGTAACTAGGGGGCCTGCAGCTGGGCCTGCACCCGGGCCGGGTAGAGATTTTTTCAGCAGATTCACGTTCATGCGAACCGCTGGCGAGCCCTAGTGCGATCACACCCCCAGTAGTTCCGCTGCTGCTTACAAATTGCTGTCATATATGCCTTCTTTAATTCAGTTTCCATCCACCTGTCCATTGGGTGTTTGAGCGCTGACACATCATCGATTAGCACAGCTGTCTTTTTTGATATGCAGGCCACAGAAGCATCTACCGATGGGGGGTTAGCCCAGATTTCCATGTCCTCAGCTGGAAAAGGATATAGTGCAGCCAACTTTGTCTCTACTGGAGTTTTCTTATACAGTCATATGAAAACGTTTGGGAACCCATCTTAGCCTGCATAATAATTTACTCCACTTTCAACAAAAAGATAACAGTGGTATGTCTTTTATTTCCCAGGAACATCTGAGTACTGGGGTGTTTTCAGAACAAAAATTTTTAGTGAAGCAGTATTCAGTTGTATGATATTAAATCAAATGTGAAAAACTGCCTGTGCAAAAATTTGGAATTTTGCTCATTTGAATGGCTGTGCAAAAATGTGGGTACCCTTGTAATTTGACAATTTGAATGCATGTAACTGCTTAATCATGAGAAAATGTATTTAAGGTGGCAAATTGCAAGTTGTGTATCTACAAATATTGGTGGCAAATGGAACATTTTCTAATTGGACTAGTGTTGTTAGCGGAGTACCGCAGAGATCTATACTAGGTCCCTCTGCTTTTCAACTTGTTTATTAATGACCTGGAGGTGGGCATTGAAAGTACTGTTGATATATTTTTGCAGATAAATTATGCAGAACTATAGGTTCCATGCAGGATGCTACCAGAGTGATTTGTCGAAGTTGGGAAACTGGGCAGCAAAATGGAAAATGAGGTTCAATGTTGATAAATTCAAGGTTATGCATTTTGGTAAAAATAATATAAATGCAAGTTATACACTAAATGGCAGTGTGTTGGGAGTATCCTTAAATGAGAAGGATCTTGGGGTTTTTGTAGATAACAAGGTGTCTAATTCTGGGAAATTGCGTTCTGTGGCTATTAAAGCAAATAAAGTTCTGTCTTGCATAAAAAAGGGCATTAACTCAAGGGATGAAAACATAATTATGCCTCTTTATAGGTCCCTGGTAAGGCCTCATCTGGAGTATGCAGTGCAGTTTTGGACTCCAGTTCTTAAGAGGGATGGAATGCGCTGGAGAGAGTGCAGAGACGTGAAACTAAACTGGTTAGAGGGATGGAAGACTTAAATAATGAGGTTTGACTGTCAAGGTTGGGGTTGTTTTCTCTGGAAAAAAGGCGCATGTGAGGGGACATGATTACATTTTACAAGTACATTAGAGGACATTATAGACAAATAGCAGGGCACCTTTTTACTCATAAAGAGGATCACCGTACCAGAGGCCACCCCTTCAGACTAGAAGAAAATAACTTTTATTTGAAGCAACGTAGGTGGTTCTTCACAGTGAGGACAGTGAGGTTGTGGATTGCACTGCCGGATGATGTTGTGATGGCCGATTCTGTTTTTTAAGAGGGGCTTGGATGATTTCTTGGACAGACATAATACCAAAGGCTATTGTAATACTAAACTCTATAGTTAGTATAGATATGTACATATATAATTTATGTAAAAGTATGGAGGGGTGTGTGTTTGAATGCCGGGTTTTCATTTGGAGGGGTTGAACTTGATGTCTTTTTTCAACCCAATTTAACTATGTATGTTTGACTCCCCTCAAAGATTGTTCAGTATCATGGTTTAGGGGAAGGTTACAAAAAGATATCTCAGAGGTTTAAACTGTCAGTTTCAACTGTAAGGAATCAGTAAATGGAAGGCCACAGGCACAGTTGCTGTAAAACTGAACAAAAGTAACTCCATGCTTAAGGGATTACTCCCGTGTTTAATGTCAATCCAACAGAGTAACTAATTGGAGATGCCAGGTGTGCGTGTGCAACTTCTTGCCTAACAGTTGCTGTAAAACCCAGGTCTGGCAGGCCAATAAAAATACAGGAGCGGCATATGTGGAGGATTGTGAGAATGGTTACAGACAACCCAAGGATCACCTCCAAAGACCTGCAAGAATCTTGCTGCAGATTGTGCATCTGTACATCATTCTACAATTCATCGCATTTTGCACAAAGAACATCTGTATGACAGGGTAATGAGAAAGAAGCCCTTTCTGCACTCACGACACAAACAGAGTCGCTTGTTGAATGCAAAAGCTCATATAGACAACAAGCCACAGTCATTTTTGAACAAAGTGCTTTGTACTGATGAGACAAAAATGTAGTTATTTGGTCATAACAAAAAGCACTTTGCATGGTGGAAGAAGAACACCGCATTCCAAGAAAAACACCTACTGTCAAATTTGGTGAAGGTTCCATCATGCTGGGGCCCTTGTTAAAGTTGTGGATCAGATGTATTGAACCCAATATCAACAAATTCTTCAGGATAATGTTCAAGCATCAGTCACAAATTTGAAGTTATGCAGGGGTTGGATATTCCAACAAGACAATGACCCTAAACACACTTCGAAATCTACAAAGGCATTTATGCAGAGAGAGAAGTACAATATACTAGAATGGCTGTCATAGTCCCTCGACTTGAATATCATCAAAAATCTATGGCATTATTTGAAGCAGGCTGTCCATACTCGGCAGCCATCAAATTTAAGTGAATCGGGGAGATTTTGTATGACGAATGGTCAAAAATACCACCATCTAGACACTCATCGAAGGCTATGTAAGGCGTCTAGAGGCTGTTACATTTGCAAAAGGAGGCTCAACTAAGTATTCATGCACCTGTCTAATTTTGTTATGATGCATATTGCATATTTTATGTTAATCCAATAAACTTTATGTCACTGCTAAAATATTACTGTTTCCATAAGGCATGTCATATAATAAAAGGAAGTTGCTACTTTGAAAGCTCAGCTAATGATAAACAAAGCTCTAAAAAAATTAAGAGGGGTTCCCAAACTTTTTCATATGACCGTATGTCTTCCATTCTTGTCTCATTAGATCCCTGATCTCTGGGTGAACAGGAAACATTAATTTCTTCTTTTTGGTGATTTCAAAGAAGTCTCAAAGAAGTCCTCCAGACTTAAGGTCTACCTTATAGCCTTTATAAGCAAAAGAACCAGTTTTGTTTTAAAATGTTTCATCCTCATTCTTATTTTCCTCTGCTGAGGACAAACATTTTCCTTCCTGAAAATGAATCCTGAAACATAGCAGTAGAGGGTTCGGAAGAAACCGACAGAAGAAAACAAAAGAGCGTAGATAAAGGGGATAGGCTTTATTGCGTGGAGAGTGGGCGTTTTTTTTCCTGATATCTGACAATAAGGATAACATAACCAGTGCGTTTTATGATGCATCCTGTGGTTGACCAGGAAAGATGGTTGGTGCCTGACAACACAATCCTCTCTTACATTTTCATTATTATTGAAACAGCATCCTTTGTTAAAGTGATGGAAAATGTGGTATTTTCTTTGTCCAAGTTGTTTTTTTGTAGTCTAGCACAAGATTGTCCCGTGGGTGGCGGTTGGTTTTTTGGTTGTCGGTCTGTAAAAAAAGAGAAGAATGTGTCATCCATCAGTAAATGGCAGAATGTTCACAAAATCATGTCATGTTATTCCTTATGCATATGCAGAGTGTTTGATTTAGTGTCAGTGTACCTCCCAAATTACATCTCCCTCTCTCTGTCTCCTCCCCCTCCCTTCCTTAACATAGCAATTAGACACTATTTAGGTCTATGTAGATGGACTGGATAGACTACAATGGTTGGATTAGACTGATATATTATATAGTTACCTAGATTATTGAGACACTAACACATATAAAGACAGACTATCACAAAACTTCAATGGCTGATTGACCTTACATTTAGTAATGTTGAATATGTTTTGGTGGGGGTGAAGAATGATAAAAGTGTACGTATTTGAATGTTAAAATGTTCGTTGCATTCCTGACTCAACAATAATTTTATTTTTTAAATAGGGGTGACTGCTACAAAAAAAGTGGAAGTGCCGCAAATAAAAAAGGTTTTGCAAGGGTTTACCTGTAACAACAGTCTTGTGTGCCAGAGTGCCTACTTTCTACAGATATTGGCTTGAAGAACGCCTTGTTCTTCTACGTGAGCTACTTCTGGAGGTGGTAGGTGACCTGTTTTCAATCAGTTGTGTAACCACATGACCATGCGGATTGGTGTCATCAGGGCCACCATGGACTGTGTTAGGCTCCATTATACATAAAAATACACAAAGTTTTTTGTCAGCTAGAAAAAGGAGAAAAAATAATATGTTTAGGCATTTGAGACACACTTATAGAAACATTAGATGGACTGGCTGATACATTAGATAACTTTAATAAGGGGTTGGATTTTTAGTAAATGAGACAGGGTTATGGAAGATAGCTCATAGTACAAGTTGATCCAGGGAAGTCCAATTCCATCTGGAAGAATTTTTTCCCCTCTGAAGCAAATTGGAGAGGCTTCAAATTACTTTTTTTTGCCTTCCTCAGTTAGGCAGGTTATATACAGACTTAAAGGAGAATTCAACCTGTAATAAAGAAAACCTCCCCTCTACCCTGTGTAGACCTCCCCAGCCACCCCCCCAGGCAAATGCCCCTTTTTTATTCACTATGTAACCCCTCGGTGGGCGTCATCCTCTTTCTTCATTCTTTTTCGGAAGTTTCGGCACCATGCGCAGTTGAAGTAAATTTCCGGTTCCGAACCACTGCGCATGTACCGAAATTCACAAAAATTTCCCAAAAATTTTTAGAAATTTTCGTGACTTTTGGCGCAGAAAATGCTGTCAAGACACGAAGATTACCGTAGAAAAAGAAGATGGCTGCCGTGAAAACTGAAGCCAGAATCTGCACGGAGGGGTGAGTAAAAAATTATGGGCATTTTGCCCGGGGGGGGGCAGGGGGGAGGAGTGAGGGGGAGGGTTTTTTTTTATAGCTCCATTTTATTACCCAGCAATATTAATCGTAGCTCTTGTAACTCATATTATACATTATGAATGCTACCTTTTCACGGCAGGAGTTCTGTGATGCATCAAATCTAGCTGGCCATTAAAACCTGAAAAAAGGGAGACAATAATCAATTATAAGCAATTACACTTTCTTAAAAACCACTTTTATAGAAAACATTTTAGGCTGGTGTAATCAATCATTCATGCCTTTTGGCTTACTGCAATCTAACTTACTTATCCAATAAAAAAAATGATTACACCAGCCTAAAATTTTTTCTATAAATGTTTTTCATAATGTATAATATGAGTTACAGGAGCTACGATTAATATTGCTGGCTAATAATGTAAAAATTGAAAAACTGAGCTACAAGTTTCGAGTATCCCTAGGTAGGCTATTTTAATGGCAGTGCTGACTTTGTCAAATGTTATCTGTATATTGGACCAATGCTTTTACTAAACAAGGACAGGCCCTAAAGTGGCAGTCTCCTTGAATTTTGATCACTAGTTCACTTGGAATTTCTCACCTGGATGGATTCACCATTGGACTTAATGGACTAAGAAGTTCCTTTCTTTTAATGATAAATAGCTGTGTTATTAATAATAATATTTATTAATAATAATAATATTTATTTAGTATATTATATTCATTTACTCCATGCTATCACTTTAAGTGGGGAAGGTGGTTTGTTCCTTATGAAGGTATTTTAATACCCACAATGCCCACAAACACTTGATAAAGGGCTACGCCAAAACATGTAGTGTGCCTACACTGCTAAATAAACACATTGGAGTTTAAAAATACTGCCTGGAGCTGCTTGATTCAATTTGCTTTCCTGATAACATACCCTTAAATCCATATACCTCCTTTTCCCCTGTGGATAACACAGCCCCCCAGTACATGATTAAACACCTTTGGGCCCCTAACAATCATTTTCAAATGCTAACAAAACCCCAGAAAAAATACCAGGCTTATGTTACACAGGAAGAGCAGGGCACATACAGGTAGAGTATGGCACACACAGGGAGCATAAGGAAGGCAGAGTATGGCATACACAGGAATAATAGATCATGCAGAGTATGGCACACACAGGAAACATAAGGAAGGCAGAGTATGGTACACATAGGGAGCATAGGGCAGGCAGAATATGGCACACACAGAGAGCATAGGGAAGGCAGAGTATGACACACGGGGGGCATATGGCAGGCAGAAAAAGGCACACACAGGGAGCATAGGGAAGGCAGACAGAGCAGGAGACAGGGAAACATATCAGGACCACTCTAAGATGTACTACATACAGTGACACAGTGCCCCTTCAGCAGTTTGTATGAGTATGAACAGGTGAACAATGTGGCCAGTTTCAGTCTGGGACTTAGGTGTGAACAGTAGTGTGTGAACAATGAGGTGTTACAAGTGGGAACAATGCAGGGGGGATTACAGGTGTGATTACAGTCTGAATTTGAGGTATAAACAATGCAAGGAGCCTGCGGGCCGCCAGTTGGACAGCCCTGATATAGAGGACAGGGTTAAGTGTGCAAGCGGTAAAATGCTAAGAAAGAAAAGAGTAAAGTAGAGTTTGTTTTAGAAGACAGTTAAGAAAACATGGTGTTCTTGTGGGTTGCTAGAATGCCCATGGGTGTATGTTTAGTTAGGCTTACGTACCTGGGATAGCAAGTTAAGTTAAAACATGTTTAAGTACAATGGAAGTGCTACTGATTTGGTCAATTAATCAATGCACATTCCCTGATCCCCTTTACCTAGTTATAATTGTTTACATAGTTATAGGGTTGTCAATCCTTCCCTTTTTTGGCTGTGAAGAGAAGAAAACTAAACCAAAGAAGAGAAAGTTAAACCACAAACTTTCCAAGTCGATAGCCAGAAAAAAGAAGATGGAGGCAATCAACTAAGACACTGTGGGGTATATTTATCAAAGAGTGAAGTTAATGGTGAAGTTCCGCCACTAGAGTGAAATTCCGCCACTCTTCATTCGTTTCTATGGGATTTTTATAAGCGTATTTATCAAAGGGTGAACTTTCACTTCACCCATTGATAAATACGCCTTTCAAAACCCCATAGAAATGAATTGAGAGCTGCGGAATTTCACTCTAGTGACGGAACTTCACTCTTTGATAAATTTACCCCCGTGAAAGAAACCATCAATTATTGGACATTTCTAAACAAGCTATTCTTGAGGCAATTGGTTAAGGGAAATTTACTGACAATACTCATTTAATCAATGATAAATCCTTTAGGTTGCATCAATTAGAATGAAGGTATATCACATGCATCTGATGCAGATGTGTACACACAGCCTTGTGGTTGGTTCTCCATTATACTTTTAGGTCTAACAAAATATTTTGGGTAAAAGAAGGAAGGAGTTATACAGCATCAGCTGCTTAAGGGAGTGACTCCAAGACCCTATTAGTAAATACCATACGAAAAATAAATAGGTCACCTCAGTTAATTGCCTGTAGTACTGGGAGGGCAGTTGATAGTGCCAAGTCCTGACTATGCAACTTTTTTTGACAATGACACAAGGGTGATTGTTGCTCATGTGAAATCATGGGCAACTAATTCCCAACAATGTCATTTCATTGCAGTGCATTTAAAAATGCTTCAGAAGGAGCCCTCCACTACGGGGCTGGGCTGACAAGGGAACTATAATGTATACAGGAGGAAAGGGGAATAGGGGTCAATATCAAACAGGTAGTGCAGTTCAGAATCAGAAGTCAGAACCGTAGTCAGGGTCCCAGTTGGAAGAAAAACCAGCAGCAACGCAGTATCAGGAGCCGAAAGAATGGTCAGGAACAAGGTCAGGACAGGCATCGAACTAGTGGCGGTCAGGGACAGGCACACTTAAGAACTATAGAAATGGACCTACATTGGGCAAAGAGAATTGTGCATGGCTCCTCTAAAGATTTGAGTTTATCAACTTACGTGGCGCCAAGTATAAAAGGAAGCGCATGGCAGCATGCATCAAGGAGGCAGCAGGCGTCCCCAGATAATATTACAGAAACAATCAAGTAAAGCAGTGTATACTTATCCTTTGGTTTTACAAAAAGATCAGTAGCAAGACCTCTATCCTGCTATCACCAGAGTGTCCAAAAAGGTAATCTGGTCATTATCTAAATGCAAAGTAAAATGAATAAAGGGTAATGCGGAATTGATCTTTTCATGAAAGGCATGTAGGGCCCAAAGGGCACCTGTCTAAATAGCAAATTCATCATCGATATAATGAAACCATATCGTATCATATCCATAGTCATTATCTGCATATAGATCTGATCTTGAAAGGAAAAATAATTGTTAAAGAGGACCAATTCCAGACATCTATAGTGGTATCACAGACAAATTCAGTATGGACAGCTTCTACACCCCCATCATGTGGGATGGAGGTGTAGAGGCTCTCCACATCAAATGTTACTAAAATCCCATGGAGTGGAACATTTTTGACCTCATGTAACAAAGACAAAATCTTAGTAGAGTCCTTTCAACATGTGTCCATTATGTCTTAT
This sequence comes from Xenopus laevis, assembly GCF_017654675.1. Lineage (NCBI taxonomy): Eukaryota > Metazoa > Chordata > Amphibia > Anura > Pipidae > Xenopus > Xenopus laevis. The sequence continues at coordinate 51,894,874 of NC_054384.1, read as the reverse complement.
ATGTGTCCATTATGTTCTGCAGCTGCTGTTCTAACGTGAAAATGGGCAATATAAGGACACTCCTATCAAGTTAAGGATTAATACACATGTACATTCACATTTGTGTTGTACTTTATTAAGTGCCCTTGCAGACATAAGTATGTGGGTCAGACAACTCAAATGATAAGGGAGACAATGCCAGAGAAATGTCATGCGGTTTAACAATTGAAATTCCAAGTGGTGGATAGTGTATCTAAATTCCACAGCTGTGGTGACCGTGTTAAAACATTATTAAAATAAAGAGGCAATGTGGATACTTCACCTTGAAACTTTATAACCCTGTGGCCTTAATTGGGAATATGACTAGCACCCTATATTCCAGCAGTTGATTTTTAATTCATGATTATTGCTTTTAAAAAAATTTTTTTAATATTTCTTACAGATTCTGTGTTAGAACATTAAAGACAAAGTCTTGATGAATGTAACAAATGATAAAATATATAGACACTTTCTTGACATGCAACATTGTATCTGTAATTGTAGCCTTTTTTGCTTTTATTCTTTCTTGTTTGAATTGCTTTTTGAGATTTAGGAATGTCTATAGGTCAAGTTGTACATAATAGTATTAAATTGCATGACCATGTTTAGATCAGTAACTTAAAAAAAGGCTGTGTTTGGGCCTGAAACGTTGTTTCTGACATCTAAGCCATGATACCGATAAAGGCTTTTTAAATTGGATTTGTGGATGGTGCTGTTACTCTAATTACCATTATACAAACAAGTTTAAGTGAGAAACTTTGTACGAGCACCTGTTTATTTGTATCTTTGGTAAGTGCTGATCAATTGTATTGCTGTGTTGGCTTGGGTAATTCCTGGATTCGTCCCAGCATCATCTAGGCACAATATCAACACATTTCAGTGCTACTTTACCAAGGGCCTCCCTCCATTTTAGAACATATCATTATACACCAAGTAGCCAAGTGCTGCAACAAAATATGTTACAGTTGATTCCTCCTAGTAGATGTGTTTTAAAGTGGACCTGTCACCCAGACACAAAAATCTGTATAATAAAAGTCCTGTTCAAATTAAACATGAAATCCAATTTCTATTTTTTATTAAAGCATTCATAGCTGTTGTAAGCTCATATAAAAATCTCAGCTGTCAATCAAATATTGTCCTGGGCATAGAGGCGGGGCAGACAATTACTTTCACTTTCCATTCAGCACTTCCTAGTTGTCACTGCTCTCCACATATTCCCCCGTTCTCTTCAACATTTAATTGTGTAGCCAGGGCATGGGGATGGACATCGGGTCCCCCATTCTGGTTCACAACAAGATTCTGAGATAATGCAAGGCTTGTCTTAATAACAGTATGCACAAAATGGCTGCTGCCTGCTTGCTATAATTTTGAAATCCCAGACTGAAGGAAGCAAGATTCAAATAATTTATATAGTGTAATTAAACTTCATTTTGCTTAACTTATGTGATAAAATAGGATTTTGAATAATCTTTTTGGGTGATGGGTCCCCTTTAAGAAATGTTGCAACTGTTCTAATGTTCTCCTCACTTTTCTTTATTTTATATCTGTGCTGAAAAGTTGTTGCCCTTAGGGTGGTGGCACACAGGGAAATTAGTCACCAATCGACTAATCTTCGCTACTGCGGGTGACTTATCTCCCCAAAATGCCTTCCTGCCGGCAATTCGATGCGAATTGCCGGCACGATGGCATATGAATCGGTTGATTTTCCAAAGTCGCCCTCAGTTTTCTCATGAGGCAACTGGTGAAGCAATATGTATGCCATCCCGCCAGCGATTATTTTTCTTGCCGGCGAGAAGGCATGTGGGGAGATTAGTTGCCAGCAGTAGAGAAGATTTGTCACTTGGCGACTAATCTCCCCATGTGCCTCCACCCTTACATTTGAGTACGCAAAAATTAGTTTAAATTGGTTGATATTTTGACATATTTAAACAAAACGTTTATTGGCTTAAAGGAGAAGGAAAGGCTAAAATTAAGTAAGCTTTATTAGAAAGGTCTATATAAATACACCAGTAAACCCTCAAAGTATTGCTGCTCTGAGTCCTCTGTCAAAAGAAACACCACACTGTTTTCCTTTTATTGTGTACACATGGGCTTCTGTATCAGACTTCCTGTTTTCAGCTTAAACCTCCAGGGCACGGCCTTGAGCATGCTCAGTTTGCTCCTCTCCACCTCCCTCCTCCCCTCCCTGCTGTAATCTAAGCCCAGAGCTAAGAGTGAGCATGGAGAGACTCAGTTAGGAAATGATGTCACACCAAGCCAATATGGCAGCTGCTATCCTAAACAAACAGAGAACACTTCAAGAGCTGTTTACTTAAGTATGGTAAAGCATTCTGCAGAATAAATATACTGTTATAGCTTGTACTATTGTGGCTAATGTATTGGCAATAAATTGCTTCAGTAGCTTTCCTTCTTCTTTAATTTACTAAAAAGGCAGAGAAACAAGATTAAAATATCAATATAATCAATCCAGGTTTTCTTTTTCCTCCGACTCCTCAGTTTATGGTACCTCTGACTCCTCTGTTTTTAAAGGAAGCGTAACACAAAAATGTAATGTACTGTTACAAGCATGTTTTGCTTCATAAATCTGATATGATTATTTTCAGTTCTTTTATACTTTAGTTTAAATGGTGTATGAATGTCAGGTTGCATAATAGTGCAGCTGGACTTCACACTAGTGAAACAGCTACACACTGGGCTCTTACAGCAGATAAGTACTATATTATAACTATTATCTATGAAATAGGGCATTGCATATTGTTTTTTTTATTACAATTTAAAAATATTAGGAGTCTAAACATTTTTGGCCACTCCAGGTCCGGATACCTAAAATTGCCTCCAGCTGCACAACTCTGATTCTGCTGCAGTAGACTCAAATCTGCTTGCTCTGCTATTATAAGTTACTGCACTGGGAGAAAATTTTCCATTGTACATAAATCAGCCTGTCATTTAAAAGAATATGTTTCACTTTATAAATTGCCATCTGATTTATGTAACGAAAGGTACAACTGTTGGTACAGGTTTAATCACCTATAACAACCAATCGACAGGTAGCATTTACTGCAACATATTATTGGTTGCTATAGGTTATTGCACCTGGGCAAACTTTTTGCCCTTTTACTACATATTGGGTAGGGGTTAGAGTTAAAAATATCATGTGAAAGACTTCTTCAGAAATTACTTTTGTATAATATTGTTTACTGTGGCTTCAATGTCATAAATAATTTTTAGTAAAATACACTTATTGAGGCAATATTTGATATTTTTAAGTGTCAATACATAATTCATGAATGGAGTGCTACACTACTCTATTCATCTGTATTTGCTTTTGGAGTATTTCTCTACTGGAGAATTGTCTTTTCCACATCTGAAGACAGGCCCTTAACTAGTTTAGCAAAATATTAACCCTTTGCCTGCCAAGCACGCCGTACGTTCTGGCAGGCAAGGGCTTTAACTGCCAAGCATGTACCTAGTACGCTCTGGCAGAAATTGGCGCTGATCTCTGCATTGGCAGCTTTAGCCACCTCTGCAGAGACTTAGTAATTGTGACAGCCCCCTGGGCAACGAGGCCGGGGGGCTATTAAGTGGGTCCTGCGACAGGATTGTCGCAGGGCCGACTTAAAATCGCAAGAAGCAGCATCTGCTGCACTTTCCAGTTTCCTCCGGCTTGCTTCTGCTTCCTCCATCGGCGACGCCCACACCAAGACTCTGAATACATACTGCTCCAGGATTCCTCCAGCAATCAAATTGTCCCTTCTGCTCCAGGAACGGTAGGTGGCCTTCATTTACACACTACATACATCTATACACTCTTACACACTTATTCTAGTAAAGATTCTTTTTTTATTCTTTATTTTGTAAACTTATATACACTTATACAAACTTATACACTGTCACACAACTTTTAGAAGTGTACACATATTTATACGCAAAAAAATTCACAGAGAGGTTTTTTATTTTTTTACTTTTTCATTTTACGAATTTGTGCTTTTTTTTACCCCTAAAAACTGTTTATTTTGGCAGCGTGACAATTAGATAATCGATAAATTATGCTGTTGAATCATTTATTTTGTTATTTCACAATTTACACAATTTTTGTGGTTTTATTACTATTTTATGCCTGCATTATTTTATGTATCTTTAGTATAGTTTTGCTGTTTGGTGCTTCGGTATAGAAAGATATATTTTACTTAGTTTGATCGGTCAGAATATGTACTTTCCAAAAATCTATGGTTTTCTGGGGGTCTTTTTACAGTTTAGTGGTCTTACGACACATAACGTACAGTCGGGGTTCTATTTTTAGGTGATTTTCAGAAATGTCATAAAAACCACTGCCTTTAGCGTAGCTTTGCAGTATTACCCATTTTTGATTCGTCAGAATGTGCATTTTCCAAAAATATATGGTTTTAGGGGAATCTTTGTACTGATAGAGGGTCTTGGGCACATAATATGGAGTCTAGGGGCTTTGTTCACAGAAGGATAATCAGCAGTGGAGAAAATTCATATGCACTATTTTTATTTGGGGTCCACACATGCCACTGCTTTGGTATATCCATGAATACTGGGAAAACTGTTCCATAGACAAGTTCCTTGGAGCCAATATTTAGGGTATTTTCCAGTTGTATGTAAGAAATTGGGTAAAATTAGTGTGGCCAATTGCAATATTTTTAGGTGATATTCAGAAATGTAATAAAAACCTCTGCCTGTAGCGTAGCTTTGCGCAGTATGGTAGTTTGGAGTAGAAAGACCTAATTACCCATTTTTGATTTGTCAGAATGTGTATTTTCCAAAAATATATGGTTTTGGGGGAGTCTTTGTACTGTTAGAGGGTCATATAATACGGAGTCTGGGGGCTTTGTTCACAGAAGGCGAACCGACAGCGGAGAAAATTCATATGCACTATTTTTATTTGGGGTCGGCACATGTCAGCTGCTTTGGTTTACCTATGCATATTGGGCATCAAACTGTTCAGTCGACCCTTGGTATAAATAACTAGGGTGTTTTTCTACTATATGTAAGAAATTGGGTGAGATAAATGTGTCCAATTGCAATATTTTTAGGTGATTTTCAGAAATATAAAAACAGCTGTCTTTATTGCCAAATTTAGGAAAGGTTTGCGGCTTGGCGCTTTGGAGTAGGAAGACGTGCATACCCAATTTGGATTCGGGGGAATGTGTAATTTCCTAAAATATATGGTTTCTGGGGGTGAACATACTTTTTTCAACCTTTGCCCCCCCAAAACTATGTAAATGTGTTGATTTTGCAGTACTTGAAATTACAGACCTTAAGGGGGGTCTTCATTTTGGAGCCCCTATATGCCACATGCTTAGGTAAACTTATACACATTGGGCATAAAACTGTTCAGAGGACCCCAGGCTTTCATATTTGGGGTGATTTATCTTGATACCTAATAGTATGTGGGAAAAACAATGCTGCAGGTTAGAAGTTTTGAGTTGATTTTTGGAAATGACACCAATTGCCAAATTTAAGAAAGGTTTGCAGCTTGGTGCTTTGGAGTAGAAAGACATGCATACCCAATTTGGATTCGGGGGAATCTGTACTTTCCGAAAACATATGGTTTTCTGGTGTGAACATACTTTTTTCTACCTTTGCTTCCCGCCAAATCTATGTAAATGTGTTGATTTTGCAGTACCTGAAATGACAGACCATATGGGGGGGGTCTTCATTTTGGGGCCCCTATATGCCCCCTGCTTAGGTAAACCTATACATATTAGGCATAAAACTGTTCAGAGGACCCCAGGCTTTCATATTTGGGGTGATTTTTCTTGATACCTAAAAGTATGTGGGAAATATGATGCTGCAGGCTGATGTTTGAGGTAATGTTTGGGAATATCACCAAAATTGCCAAATTTAGGAAAGGTTTGCGGCTTGGTGCTTTGAAGCATATATGGTTTTCTGGTTTTAATGTAATTTTTTCTGCCTTTGCCTCCCCCCCAAATCTATGTAAATGTGTTGATTTTGCAGTATCTGGAATTGCAGAATTAATAGCTCAAATGGGGTGTCTATATTTTGGGGCTCCTATATGCCACATGCTTAGGTAAACCTATACATATTGGGCTTCAAACTGTTCAGTGGACTCCTGGCAATCATATTTAGGGTGCCTAATGATGTGTGGGAGATATCATGCTGTAGATTGGAAGCTTTGAGGTAATTTTTCAAAAAAATCACCAATTTCTATAAAAAATTAAAACTTTAGGAAAGAATTGCAACTTTGTATTTTGCCGTACATAGATATATTTACCCATTTTTGATTTCCCAGAATCTGCTCTTTTTAATAATGCTAGTTTTCTAGGGTAAACCTACTGTTAGTGGAGTTTTTGGCCTTAAAATCAGAAGTTTATGCCATTTGTGGAGCGGTGCTTTTGAAATCTGGTAGTGTACTGCCTGGAGATTTTGATATATGTGAGAAATCTCCATAAAACAATATATATTTGGTATTGGCGCCTTCAGGAAACATAGAACTTTCCAAATCGGCTGTGTTCTCGTACATAAAATAAATTATATTTCTGATATATGTAATTGTACTATGCCAAACATGATTTTTTTCTTTTTATTAGACACTTAGAAGCCTATGGTGCAAATTTGCGAGCGATGGCTTTGCGCACATCGCAGCACTTTGCCAGGCATAAATTCACCTGAACAACGCCAATTCACGAAGATCCGAAGTTGCGTACAGGGTACCGAATGCTTGTGAAGTTGCGCTAGCGAAAATACAATCAGCAGTTCGAAGTTACGCTAGCGTTGGCTAATTTGCATACGGCATGCAGTTAAAGTACAATGGCCGTATATGCTGCAGCAAATACATTACACAAAGTCAGGGAACCTTAATAAAATTAGATAGAGTTGTTATAATGCCCTACACATGTGCCCACAGTATAGTTTAGGTGCCATATGTTATCAAATGTAGGGGGGAAGGAGGGTACCCCAAAACATTTTTTTCAATCTTTTTCAGCCTATCACCCTGTAAAAAGGCAAATACGCGCCAGCGTTTTTTGGGACTTAGAAAAAATGTCAACTTTTTTTGGACCAAGTCCTATCTACTCTATTGCACTTCGTCTGGTCTGAGGTGGCAAAGGCAAATCTGGCGATAGAGGTAACTTTCAGTAAAAACAAAAACTTAGTGAATTTGCATAGTAACGCTCTTTCGTCAGAGGGAAAATACGCCTGCGAGAGTGTAATTACGCCATCGCCCGTTAGTAAATCTGCAAAGTGCCGAAATGATGTCACGCTGACAAATTTTCGCCAGCGTTAGTCACTTCGCCCTTTAGTAAATTTGCGCCTATATCTTTTTACAGAAGTGGAATTACACCAAAATTCTAGCATATTTTGAAAGCTCAGGTTGTCCTGAAAAAACCCCCCCCAATTTATTTATATAAAGTTTTCCTGGGTAAACTAAAAGACCCCCCCCCCCAGGAAAGGCCCTTTGTGATAGAGTACAAAATGTCTAAAAACTGCTTGGCAGTAGGACAAAAATGGCTAGCAGGGAAAGGGTTACAGTAATACATGGAGTGAAATGGAGTACAGTAATACATGAAGTGAAAGAAACAATTACATACCAAGATTGTTTTTTGGCAGCTAATTATCCTTCACTTGTTTTTTTTATTTAAAGTCTGAAGTGGCAAAGCCGATCTATTCAAATTATAAAAGCAGTAAAGATTTAAGATAGCCATACATGGGTCAATAAAAGCTGCCCTCCAGACCAAGTAATGAATAAACAGTTCAAATACACTCACAATACTTTGAATAGCTTGTAAACTGTAGGCTTGGCGTGTCTCCCAATCACATGACCCAGCGTGAAGTACTAAATCATAGAAACAAAGATGAAGACGCAATGCCAATTCAATTGGTGTACTTAGAGTACCTCCAAATCTTTAATGTGCGGAATAAAGCCAAACGTTTCGGGAGCCTCATGCTCCCTTCCTCAGTGGATAAGTGCACTTGTTTGGCAACCTCACCAAACGAGTGAATCTTACATTGTATGGCCAGCTTTACTCATTTCTAACATTTCCATGTTCTATTTGTTTTTTCATTTACACTATTTCCAGAAATGATAATAGTTAATTTTAGCTTTTATTAGCAATAACACAACAATAACAAATAGGATGCAAAGGAGAGCACAGCTGCCCACACAGAATTAGTCCTGGATGTGTCTTATTGGAAGCTGTGACACCGCTTGCTCAGCTCTCTCTATGGGGCAGATTCACTAAAGGGTGAAGTGGCCATCGCTAGCGACAATTTGCTAGCAAACGAGACCTTTGCTAGCATTTGTTCACACCCTATCGCCAGATGACTTTTCGTCTCTGGTTACTCCGCAAATTCACTAAGCTGCAAATTTTACTGAACGTTACCTCTTTCACCAGTGTTTACTTCGCCACTTCAGAACAGGCGAACTGATAAAACAAAGCTACATCTTCCTCAATGTTATGTCAGTGACTTCATATCCTGTACGCCGGAAATGCATTAACTCCAACTTGCAGTACAGCAGTAAAAAGTGATTGAAGTTTATCATAGCACAAGTCACATGACTGGGGGCAGCTGGAAAACTGACAATATGTCGAGCCCCATGTTAGATTTCAAAATTAAATATAAAAAAAATCAGTTTGCTCTTTTGAGAAATGGATTCAGTGCAGAATTCTGCTGGAGCAGCACTATTAACTGATGTGAATAAAAAAAAAAAAAACATTTTTCCCATGATAGTATTCCTTTAAAGTTTTAAAAAAACGCTGGCGACTTTTCATTTTTTTTAAACGGGATTGCCTTTAAAAGTCCAAACTATTAAAGATTTATGTGTGAATTTTTTTTTAAGAATAGCTAAACTCCTATATGTAATAAAACATGATCATAGCTGAGAGTTTTTGGTATTCCTTGCAAGAGGTTCTAGGATTACACCAAAGTTATTTTCCTCACTTTCCTCGCTATATAATTCATGATTTTCAATGTATTCCACCACACTGTCAGGCACTAGTTAGCGGATGCTCATTCCCTTTCTCAAGGCCCTTCGAATCTTTGTAGAGGAAACGTCATTGGTTATCCACTCTTCCACTAGATGAATCATATGCTTATACTTCCAGAGAATATCAGATTCATAAATGAAATTACTAGCATTACTTCCAAGCCTGGTGATGCAAATGATTCCAAAGGACGACAGAATCTCAGTCACATCTTCATTTTTCCAAAGGTTGGGTTTGCCAAGTGACTCCAGCATATCTGCTCCACAAAGTAGCTTTACCTGGGGCACAGCTGTAAAACAAATCCAACAATGGTGGGAACTAAAGTATACATTAATGATGTAATCCCCCCCCCAAAAAGGCATTTGAAACCACCATAAGTTCTATTAAATGGGACATATAGCATCAATTTTCACAATGCATCAAACCATGTAAAATAATGTAAAATAGAAGAAATATTTTTTATTTTAATACCTTTTGGATCAAAAACGTCTGTATTAGCTTGAAAACTGTGCTCAGTTCTTTTGCAACTTCCTGTCCAGGACTTTCCAGTATCTGACTCTGCAGCTGAAGGCTCTTTCTGCCTAAGTTACAGATCAGCAGCCACTCAGGGAGGAGTAGGTGTGTTTGTGATGTCACACTCAGTCCTTCCCTGCAGAAAACTGTTACCCTTACTGCTTGTTTTACCTTCCCTGAATGGCTCCTTTCTGTCCCTCTCTGTCCTGTTCCTTTCCTCCCTCCCCTCCCAGCACTGTTCATTTCTCTCCCTCTCTGCCCTGTTCATTTAACCCCTCCCTGCAGTGTTTGTTTCTCTCCCACTCTGCCCCGTTCATTTAAAGGAGAAGGAAAGGCTTTGTGCACTTGGGGTGCAAAATGTTAGGCACCCCCAAGTGATTTTATTTACTTACCTGACACCCCCGGGCCGGTGCTCCTATCAGAAGAAAACTGCACCGGCTCGGGGTTAGACCAGTGAGCACCACGGAGTGATCTTCTTCCAACTTCTTCGATCGACTGCGCATGCACAGTAGAACGAGGAGCCAAACTTCAACTAAAAAGTCGTCTATTTCGTTCAACTGCGCATGCATTTGCCCTGGGAAAGAAGACGGAAGTGGATCGCTCCATGATGCTCACTGGTATAACCCCAGGCCGGTGCAGTTTTCTGTTGATAGGAGCACTGGCCCGGGGTTCCAGGTAAGTCAATACAATCACTTGGGGGTGCCTAACATTTGGCACCTCCAAGAGCACCAAGCCTTATACAGTCCTCTTCATATTTTTGAATCTATCCTAAGAGGTTCACCGACGTGTGCGCCTTTATCATTGAGCACCAAGCCTTTCCCTGCCATAATTGGGGGGAAAAAAAGAAAAGCAAACTTCTGTATAGATAAAACATAATCTGCTACTAAAAGTATTTTATTCTTTTGTGGGGGCAATGTGTATCAGCAGTTAGTTTAAATACCAGTCATTTTCAACACAGTATTATTTTATAAAGAAAAAGCATCTTTTTCGGTTTTGCTTTGTAACTCCCTGCATCTGTTATTATATGTTATACAATTCAAGAACATCAGCTGCATTTATTCCCTTGCAACTCCCTGTAATAAACATAAATTGTTCCAGAACACTGCATTTATTCCCTTGCAACTCACTACATCTGACCATAAACTGTTCCAAAGCAGCTGCATTTCCCCTTGCAACTCTCTGCACCTGACCATAAACTGTTCCACAACAGCTGCATTTTACCTTGCAACTCCCTTGTCACGTACTGCTCCCTTTATTCGGAACAGGGTCAGGATTAGCAGGGTTCAGAATAGTCAGGCAGGCAAGGGTCAGGATTGGCAGAGTTAGAATAGTCAGGTAGGCAAGGATCAAAACTGGAATCAAAACAGACAGGAATCACACCCAGATACTAAACAAGTTAGACCTACAGTGGACAATGAGTATGTCCGCAAAGCTTTAAATATTAGAATTTTGCGTAAAACAAACAATATGATGTCACGCGCATGGCAGTCATCAAACATTTACAAGGAAGTGGTACCACACAGCGGGTGTCCCCGCCAGAGGTGCAGGCCTGCTAGACCACGAGGGAGAGATGTTACATCCCTGCACCGGATCATAAATTGTTCCTGAGCAGCTGCATGTTTCCCTTGCAACTCCCAGCACCTGGTCATAAATTGCCCGAGAACAGCTGCATTTATTCCCTTGCAACTCCCTGAACCGAATCGTATATTAATATGCAGAAAAACAAACCAACTTCTAAATTTAATAGAGGCAGGGAGACTTCAGGATATAAGTTATGAGGGGGAACTGGAGTGGTACCCGTGGGCTCAACATCTGGAGACTTTGCAACTTCGAGGTATCGTGCAATGATCTGACTTTCCTACCTTCCCAGATCTAGTCAGACCTGTCTATCTTTCTACTTTCCTTTTTCTTTTTTCTTTTTCTCTGTTTTCCTTTATACTAAACTCCTTTCATTTCCATGAGGATTCGTTTTCTCGTTATTGCAATATTCATCTTCATGATATGGTACATATATGTTGATTGAGCTAATTGAACAGTTATATTCTGTTCTGAAGCAGCTGATACTGTCGCTTGAATACTCTCTTGCATCATTGCTGTACCTGTTATCTTTATTTGGAAATGAAGGTCAATAAAAATTTCAAATTAAAAAAAAAAAAAAAGGTGGCAACCCTACCTGTAGCTCTGATATAATGATAGTTTTAGGAGGTAAAATGTTTTCAAAATGTTTTTCTTTTTGCATCATTACATGTTTTGAGGAAGGATGACTAACATATCTAACATATATGAAGGTTATATAAAATGTCTCTTTAAAAACATAGAAAATACATTAGGAACAGTAGCACCAAAAAATGAAAGCGTTATAAAGTAATTAACATATAATATACAGTTAGCATGCACTCTTAAAAGCTGTGTGTTTGCTTCAGAAACTCTACTATAGTTTATATAAACAAGCTGCTGTGTAGCCATGGGGGCAACCATTTAAGCAGGAAAAAAAGGCACAGCTTATGCCCTGTCCAATACAATGGTGTTTACTATGTTAACTGCCTTTTCTCCTTTTCTACAGCTTGAATGGCTGACCCCGTGGCTACACAGCAGCTTGTTGTGCATTAGGGATTGTTGAAGATAAGAGTGCTGTCAAAGTATTCATCAATAAAAATAATAAACCTTTGCTTTTTTGAAGAAAACAGTTAGGCTTATCTTGGTGGTTGACTCTTTTCCGCTTGTGCCCCTTCCTGTGTGCAACTTTCCCTGTTATGTCCACAGTAATTGCATTTACAAGTTTTTGCTGGTGATGCCTATAAGTCAAAATAAAGTGTTAATAAATTAAAGGAAAGACTAATTCACAGGGGTTATTGTAAAATTTTCTTATTTTAGTACACTGCACATGTGCAAGGGATCTCAGCCAATAGATGGTGGTGCAATAGCTTCTTACGGCAATATCACAAATAATGTTTCACCTCTCCTGTGGGCAATAGTGTTCAGAACCCCTTTAATCCATTAGAAGTAGCCTCCTGCAAACTCTATATGCAGTGATCCGGCTTAATTGTGGGAAAATTCTTCTGGATTTAAAAGTATTATTGAACGTAAACTTGTTATTTATAGGGCTCCAAAATACAAGGATGATTTTTGATTGAATTCTGGTTTATTTGATTTAAACTAAGCTGAATGAATGCATGTTTATGTCAAAACAATCCTATTGACTTTTTTAATGCTTAAAGGGGGAACTATTGTGAAAATCAAATTGTTCAAATGGGTAGATAAATTGCTAATAATATTCTCAGATACATATGTTTAACAGAAATGCTTAAAATATGATTATAAATAAAAGAAATTATTTTACAGACAGTTAGGATCCTTTCCATATTGCACCATGTTTTCAACCCCCACTGTATCTGCAATCAGGGGAACTTATAGACAGATGGGTGCAGGACCACAGTCATATCATTTCTAAAGCATGAATGTATATATGGAGCCAGGTCTGGACTGAGAATCAAAATAAGCCCTGGTATTTCAGGCCCAAACAGCCCCCCACCAGCCCATTAAATAGTGTGTGTCTATGGCATCTTACAGCAGTCCCTCTGGCATTTGCAGAACCCACAGATTGCCAGTCCGACCTGTATGGAGCCTACTTTGTTATTCACTGGTCTACTTTAGTCTATGTTTACCTTTTGATTTTCACTTTCTAATTTTCCTTTAATAGATTTATTTACCCTTCTATCAATTTTTGTGCTCTGATTTCTTGCTCACATTTCTCCTTTCCTCTTCTGTTCTCTTCGTATTCCATTTCTCTTCTGGTATCACACTTTATATCCATCCATTTCTACCCTATTTTTATCCTTCCTTGCATTGTTTAATTTATTCCTCTTTACCTTTCCCCCCAGCACATCATACCCCTCCCCCAAAAGGAATATGTCCAGGCATATGAAGTCAGCATTGACAATACAGTGGCTACACAGGCTCCTATGAGTGGCACTTGTTGCACACTTGCAACTCTGCATTAAGACATGCATGTATTGGCTGTGCAGGAAGTTTAAATGCAAACTGCAAGTCTCAATGCAGAGTAGCAAGGGTACAGCGTGTGCCACTTATAGGAGCCTGTGAAGTGACTGAATTACTGATGCCACACGCCTGGAGATATATAAACAATGTTGACTGAACAATTCAAGAGGCAAGCCTGTCTTAAAGGAAAACTAAACCCACAAACCCACAAATGTATAACAGCTCATTTGCAAATAAGTAGTTTGTGCCATTGGATAATCCTAAATAAAAACATTTTCTGACTGCCATAAGCCACATCATAATCAAAGCCAACATTCACAAACAACTGCAATCCTATGCAGTTTAAATGACAAACATATGCCCTCATGCTCTGAGACCAGGAGTGCAGAAAATCATATAATCTGCAGGTTTCTATGTGTTCAATAACTGAACTGCCATGTGACATTTTTAAAGGAGTAGAGATCAATTAAAAACTTTAGCAGAACAAAAAATTTTCTTAACTATCTAAGCTTGATGATACATGTTTCATGCAGATAGTCTCTTGCAAATTCAAACAGCCTGAGATGCATAACCGTGATTGGGTTAAAACAACCAGTAGACAGTAATACAACCTCTGTTTGCTCATCTGATTTTTCCATATTTTGCAGTGGCAGTGAAAAAGGCAGATAAATAGCCTCTGAACTGGTTAGATGTGATCTGTCGAGAGTTAAAAAAACAAAAAACCATAGATTGAGTTAAGTTTATTTGATGAATATTTTTTACTTTTACCACTAATACATTTGTATCGTTTTTCTTTTTCAAAATAATATATCCAGGGCATAGTAAGACATAACAAACAGATAACTGTAGGCAAAAATAATTAATTTAGGGAGTGGGGAGGCGCTTTCATGACTGTACTGCCCAGTGTAATAATGATACCTACTAGTTAGCAGGAATAAAAGCTGCATTTTAATAATTGTATGTTGTCAAATTCTCATTTCTATTTGGAATGATAGGGAAAAGTAAAAATATTACTGCAGCATACACAATAAATTAAAATCGTTATGGACTTCTGAAGTTCTAGCAGAATGTACCCCCACAGTGAGGACTGATATGGCTTATGGCCTGTGACCACTTACTATTTGATTAAAATTAGTTGGAATGGGCAATGTGCTGCCTATGCTGCACACAGTTAAGCTGGTAAGCTTGGAGGAGCCTTGTAGTGCTGGTTGCTTCCAGCTAGGGCACTAACAGAAAAGCGTTTGTATGCCTCCCCCAACCAGAGCTTGTTGTGATTCCACCAGGTAGCCCAGTTTCCACTTATATTCCAAAGATCAGGGCTGGGTCAAGTCACTGGCGCCGCAAGGCAAATCTCTCTTATCACCCTGCCCCAACGTGCATGTGAGCGGATGCTCCCACAGTGATGTGTGGTGAGTGGGCAAGGGAAGAGTGATGCATCGGAGAGGTAGGGGGCAAAAATCCTCTCCTGGAGGGGTTATGGACTAGGGGCAGCTAAGCATGTACGTGCATGGCACCCCTCACCTTTGCACCCTAGACACGTGCTTCTACTGCCTACCCCTGGTTCTGTTCCTGCCAAAGACACATGGAAAGGTTAATTAGTTCCTGATAAAAATTACTATAGTTTGTGTGTGTGGATGTGATTTTGACCTTAGGCTGAGATGGCCGACGGGATTATGTAATGGGCAAACCATGGGTGGATTCTGTATGTATTGGGGTGGAAAAAGGGTAAGTCTGATTTAGGGCTGGTATCGATCAGGGCTTAAGTGGGTTACAATGAAATTATATTACAAATTACAATGGACTTGCTGGTAAATTTGCAATACCGTTGCCGTATTGGCAGGTGTTTTCCTTGCTAGTGAAATACAGGCCGGGTGGCAACCCTGTAGAATTCAATACAGCCAAGAAAGATTGCTATCCCATATGTATTGCAAATAAAATTAAAAACCATTCCCCCTGCCACTCCAATCTCTGATATATTTGCATATCTGATATATGTTTGCACCTCCACAAGTATTCATCATAATAGATAAGAGGCACATTAACTCTCCAGTACCCTGCTTTTCCACCTATTATCCATCTATAAAAGCTGTGCCCACCACTAATTTTTAAAACCATTAGGCGGGGGTGCAATGAGGCTGTGACCACAAAATACACATAGACAAATACAAGTGGTCCTCTGCACTCAACCCATTATCAATATATTTAAGGCAGAGACATTTTGTGCATACTGCTACTGAAAAATGCCGTACCGTATTAAACAACACAGGGATTGTTTGTCCATATATTGCAATATATTTAAGCTGGACAACTACGTCAAAGAGTAGCAGTGACCAGCTCCATGTTAAAGCACCCACCCTTCCCAGCTAAAGTGGACAAACAACCCCTGTGTTGTTTAAAGGGTAAGGCATTTTTCAGTAGCAGAGCCCAGAGCCCACGCATGTGCAGAGTGAGGGAAAGTTTCAGGAGCCTTAAAGGGGTTTTCACCTTCAAAACTTTTTTTCAGTTCAGTTGGTTTCAGACTATTTTCCAGAAATAAAGACTTTTTCAAATTACTTTCATTTTTCACACCTCTGAAATGGGGGGGGGGGTGCCGACTCTTTAACTGTTCTAAACTGATACATTTAGTTGATACATGTATCTTTGTCCCTGCTGAGCAAAAACCCTGATTCTTATTAATGGCAGCTGTTAGAATTGATTCAATAGTTGCTAATATTCCATATTCCACAGATACTGCTATGGCAGACGGCAGTTCCATAATTCCGAGCTTTCCGGAAAATGGAAACCAATAATTAAACAGTAACTTGCAAAAGGCTATTTTCAATACAGCTGGGACAATGTGTAAATTTAGATATATGTAATTGCAAACTGTACAAAGACAACATATTTCAAATGTTGAAACAGCGATATTTTATTTCCAAAAGACTGGAAAAGTTGTGTAATGCTTAAAGGAGAAGGATAGGTACCAAAGCAGTTTATTGCCAATAGATTAGCCACAATAGTGCAAGCTATAACACTAGTTTTTCTGCGGAATGGTTTACCATACCTGAGTAAAGGCTCTAGACTCTCTCTCTGTTTGTTTAGGTTAGCTGCTGCCATATTCACTTGGTGTGACATCACTTCCTGCCTAAGTTTCCCTGCTAAGTCATAGCTCTGGGCTCAGATTACAGCAGAGAGGGGAGGAGGTAGTGGGAGAGGAGCAAACTGAGCATGCTCAAGCCCTGCCCTGGAGGTTTAAGCTGAAAACAGGAAGTCTGATACAGAAGCCCATGTGTACACAATAGAAAGAAATGAACGCTGTGTTTCTTTTGACAGAGGGCTCAGGGCAGCATTACATTGAGGGTTTACTGGTGTATTTATATAGACCTTTCTGATAAAACTTACTTAATTTTAGCCTTTCCTTCTCCTTTAAAAAAAGAAAAAGCACAGAGTGGAAGTCTTATCAACTGACAACAGATCAGTAACCTGATTGTGTACAAAAAGAGCAGGTCCCAGAGAGGTTAGGTCTCTCAGAAGAAAAGATGGGGGTGGGTAGGTACACAACTCTGAGAAACACTATGCAGGCAAATATTGAAACAATGTAAGAATACTGTCCCTCAACATAAAATTGCAAAGAATTTTATTATCTACACTACATAATATCATTACATCATTCAAAGAATCTGGAAAAATATTGCATGTATGTGTGGGACAAGGCTGCAAGCCAATATTACATGGCCCTGAAATCACTACATGGGCTCAGAAATAATTCCCAAAACCAAAACCAGTGAAACACAGTTCTTCGCTGCATCCACAAATGCGAGTTAATTACCATACAAAGAAGAAATCATATATATATATCTATATATATATATATATCTATATCTATATATATATATATATATATATATATATATATATATATATATATATATATATATATATATATATATATATACACTGTTCCAATGACAGTATAGGGAAAGGTCCCTGAGTGGACCGAAACGTCAAGTTGGCTCTAACTGCATATATTTAAATATAATATTTTCACTGAAACCCCTGGAGTTGCTGGTCATTGGAACAGTGTATGTATATTTTTTACTGTGCACCCAGGTAATTGATAAGAAACAGTGTGCCACCCAGATGAACATGGAGATATACACACATGATCCAGAAACACTACTGCTTTGTCAGGTCCCAAGCTCATTTAAGATGGTCTGGTGTGAAATAATAAACTGTCCTGTGAACTTACAAATCAAAGTTTGATATTTTTGGAAATCATGTATGCAGCAACATCTGAGCTAAAGGGGAGGAGGACCCTATGGTTAGTTATTAGCACAAAGTTCAAAGTTCATGTATTTTGTGGTCACACCCTCATTGCACCCCCGCCTAATGGTTTTAAAAAATAGAGGTGAGCACAACTTTCCCTTGTTTGTTATAGTTATACAGGAGCAGTGACCAGCTCCATGTTGTAGCTCCCACCCTTCCCAGCTATAGTCAGGTGATCCCACTGGTGTCTAATAAAAGGGCAGCCAAGTTTGGGAGTTTTACTTTGAAAGCATCTAGTAAGTTGCAGGTAAAACTTAGTCCCTTTGTAAAATGTATAATTAAGCAATTGAATTCTTGATGAATCAGATGAAAATTAAGCGTAGGACTGGCCAGATATGGGATGACTTTGACGTAGTTGGCCAGCTTAAATATATTGCAATGTATGGACAAACAATCCCTGTGTTGTTTAAAGGGTAAGGCATTTTTTAGTAGCAGTATGCACAAAATGTCTCTGTCTTAAATATATTGATAATGGGTTGAGTGCAGAGGACCTCTTGTAGTTGACTATATGTATTTTGTGGTCACACCCTCATTGCACCCCCGCCTAATGGTTTTAAAAAATAGTGGTGAGCACAACTTTCCCTTGTTTGTTATAGTTATACAGGAGCAGTGACCAGCTCCATGTTGTAGCTCCCACCCTTCCCAGCTATAGTCAGGTGATCCCACTGGTGTCTAATAAAAGGGCAGCCAAGTTTGGGAGTTTTACTTTGAAAGCATCTAGTAAGTTGCAGGTAAAACTTAGTTCCTTTGTAAAATGTATAATTAAGCAATTGAATTCTTGATGAATCAGATGAAAATTAAGCGTAGGACTGGCCAAATATGGGATGACTTTGACGTAGTTGGCCACCTTAAATATTTTGCAATATATGGACAAACAATCCCTGTGTTGTTTAAAGGGTAAGGCATTTTTTAGTAGCAGTATGCACAAAATGTCTCTGTCTTAAATATATTGATAATGGGTTGAGTGCAGAGGACCTCTTGTAGTTGACTATATATATATATATATATATATATATATATATATATATATATATGTAGAAAAACGCTTGCACTCAAATCCAGTCTTGGAGATATTGTGGGTGCTCGGTCAAAGCTTCAGCATACAATCATTCGATAAGGACCCGCACTCCAATGTTTCGTGAAAAAAGTTTTTTTATTTTAACTTGTGCATCCAACGTTTCGGCCCATGTCTGGGCCTTTATCAAGGATAAAATACAAGTGTTAGTGAGTGCATTTTTATACACATGGCCCTACCCAAACAGGGCGCTTAATCATGACGTCATACATGTGCGACAAATCTCATTAGAATAATTGGTTCAGTGAACATAAAAGATTAAAATGTGACATGTAGTTAGCATTCTCACCACAAGATGCCACCACCGAGTGGAATATGTGTGCATTCATAAAACAATCCATATAGCTGAGATTCCTTCCATGTATACCCTGCAAAAACATACAAAGTATATATTGTGATGTTGACTATTGCGATAGATACACAATAAAGGCATAATATCTTAAACACTGTGTCATTTTTTTACTGACTACAAAAACGATACATTCAAAACTTTGTTGCCTATTTATTAAAGTATCCTATGTTCGCTCATCGTGAAAGCAAGGATGTTAGAAGTTTCAATTCAGAAAGCAGCTCAACACCAGTTGGCCATTTAACCCTTTTGGTGCCACACAGTCAAGTTCGTAGGTCCAGTAGGCTTCCCTCTGGAGTAAAGCCTTATCAAAATCACCTCCCCTTGCTCTTTCTGGAACATGCTCTATCGGCATGCAACGGAACGCTGCAGGGCTATGCTTAGCCTCTGCCCAGTGCTTCGCCACTAGTTGTTGCGATATATCTTGTTTCTTGCCCTTACTTTTGTCCTCCCTGTCAGGATCCAATGCTGCCCTTATACTGGCTCGATGCATCCCAATCCTCTCTTTTAGTTGACGTATCGTCTTCCCACAATACAGGAGACCACACGGGCACTTAATGATATAAATTACCATTGTGGTGGTACACGTCATGCGATGTTTAATAGCGTATTTTTTACCAGTATGGGGGTGGGTGAAACTAGAACCCAAAATCAGACTGCTGCACATTATGCAACCGGTACATTTGAACACACCTGGTCGTGGTGTTAAGAAATGCTGCCGCTGATACTCGGTGTATTTGGATACCGGATCCGCAGAGCTCAAATTCTCTTTTAGACTCCGGCCTCTTTTGTAGCTGAATTTAGGTCTCGTGGGGAGCTTTTTGGTAAGTCCCCCATCACTTTGTACCAGGGGCCAATGCTTCAGTACACACTTACGTCTATAGTCAGCTGCTACATCATACTGACTAACATAATACATATCATCAGTGTGTTTTTTATTATTGGACTTCCCATCCGTTTTCTCAAGAAGCATTTCCTCCCTGTCGAGTTCTAGGGCCCATTGCATTGTATCATAAACCAATTTGTCAGGGTATCCTCTTGCTAGGAATTTTTTTGACATCTCCATCAGATCTTCTTTTCTTTTTTGCCAATCACTATCGATACGAACTACCCTTAGCATCTGGGACTTTGGTAAGGAGTCCAGGAGGTGCCTCGGGTGATTACTGTGGTAATGCAACACAGTATTTCTATCTGTGGGCTTCACAAAGATACATGAATTTAACCTGTTTTCATCTTTGTATATTTTAACATCGAGAAATTCGATATTGTCTCTATGGTATTTCAGGGTAAATCTGACTGGACTATTCTCATTATTAAGTCTTGCGACAAAATTTTCCAAGCTCTCAGCCGTACCTAACCATAGAAAAAAGACATCATCGATGTAGCGCCGGTAAAAGGCGCCAAACTGTCTGAATATCGGGTCACTCAATATCTTTTCTTGTTCATACACAAACATATAAGCATTTGCATACATTGGAGCCACTTTTGAACCCATCGCTGTCCCAGTACGTTGTAAATAAAACTGTTTTTCAAACTTAAAGTAATTTTTGAACAAAATAAACCTCAATAGGGACAGCGTGAATTCAATTGGTGGGCCTGTATACAACTGATTGTCAGTAATCAATCGCCTCACAGCCTCTATACCTGCTTCGTGTGGGATGCAGGTATAGAGACTCTGAACATCCATAGTAACCAAGATCATGTCAGATACCGGTAAATCTATACTCCGCAAAAGTTTAAGAAAATCGTTAGTGTCTCTGAGATAACTCCCAATTTCTTGTACACATGGCTGTAGCAGTGTGTCTACAAATTCGGCAATGCCCTCATTCAGGGACCCATTTGACGAGATTATAGGTCTCCCTGGTGGCTTAGACAAACTTTTATGTATTTTGGGCAGAGTGTACATTACCGGTCTGACAGGGTGTTTAGGCAAAAAATAGTTGAACATTTCCTTGGTCACCCACCCATTGGTTAATGCCGTGCTCAAAATGTCATTCAGCTCATTATGAAATTTGTCCGTGGGATCAAAAGTCAATTTGCCATAGTTGGTCTCATCCTCCAATTGTGTAAGTATCTCTTGTCTGTAATAGCTGTAATCAAGGACGACGACCACCCCTCCCTTATCAGCTTTCTTGATAATTATTGAATTATTGTTCTTAAGAGACCGTATGGCTTCTCTTTCCACTGCTGACAAATTGCCACGCCATTTACTTTTTTTCTTATACCAGGTGGCCATATCGGTATCAAGCATCCGATTAAAGGTCTTTATCGAGGGGTTAATGCTAATGGGGTCATAGCTGCTCTTTAACTTGAATCTATCGTGGACAAAGTCAATATCGTTGTCAGCCCCCCCAGAAGTAGCTTCCAATGTGCCAATAGAGCCTTCAGTGGTACACCCTTTACTAGTTCCAAAGCGCTCTTTCAAGCGCAATTGCCTGGTAAATTTAAAATTATCGACAATTGAATGAAAAGGAATGTCACTCACCGAAGGCACGAATCCCAGACCCTTCTGCAGCAGCATCGTTTCCGCTGGATTCAGACTGTAGGCCGACAGGTTGAAGATCAGATTTTCTTCTTCGGCTTTGCCTGTTGCCCCTGTGACCGCGTCTTGACGGATCCGCCTCCTCCTGCTCCTGCGGGTGGCCTTCCTGGGTCTCTGCTGGCGTGTGGGCGATCGCCTAAAAAAGCCGCTTGCAGCCGTGGGGATTCAGTGGCACTCACTTCCCCTTCGCTATCCGATGCACCACTCGCAGATCTGTATCCCGGGGACCTCCGATCGCGCCACTCCGGTCTTCTCCTCCTCGGATTCGCCGCGCCTCCCTGCTGCCACCGGTAAATTGAGGCCTCTTTATAATCTTGAATGACTTTAAGGCGCTTAGAGTTTTTAAACGCCAATAGATCCGCCTTGTACTTGCCGATCTGCTCCTCTAGCCGCACTACCCAATCGGTTTCACGGTCTGTTTGCAGGATTATCTTGTTTGCTGACTCGAAGCTGGCCAGATCCGTTTTCACTACCTTGAGTTCGCGCCCGACCTCTTCAATAACCAGCAGCATGAGGTCCAGGGAGCAGCGGTCGAGTATCTGACACCATCTTTTGCCAAATTCAGGATTCGTTCGTCCCAGGGTAGGTGTATTGTTAATCCTAAAACCCCTGGGGATTCTTTTCTCTCTATAATAATCTGAGAGGGACACTCCGTGTAGATGTAATTCGATTTCTTTTTTCTTCAAGCGCAAAAGCTCGTGATAGATCTCTTTTGCGCCCAATTTGCCAAAAGTCTCTTCATAAGATTCTGGGAACAAAATATTTTCTATGTCCACAGCAGTAAAGTTTTCACGATGTAAAGTAGCAGAGTTTTGGCTGCCGCCATCCATATTCAATAAAGTCAAAGAGGTAAAAAATGCTGGGGTGCAGGGCGTAAAGTTCAGGGAATATTCTTCACCTTGTTACATATGTAGAAAAACGCTTGCACTCAAATCCAGTCTTGGAGATATTGTGGGTGCTCGGTCAAAGCTTCAGCATACAATCATTCGATAAGGACCCGCACTCCAATGTTTCGTGAAAAAAGTTTTTTTATTTTAACTTGTGCATCCAACGTTTCGGCCCATGTCTGGGCCTTTATCAAGGATAAAATACAAGTGTTAGTGAGTGCATTTTTATACACATGGCCCTACCCAAACAGGGCGCTTAATCATGACGTCATACATGTGCGACAAACGTTGGATGCACAAGTTAAAATAAAAAAACTTTTTTCACGAAACATTGGAGTGCGGGTCCTTATCGAATGATTGTATGCTGAAGCTTTGACCGAGCACCCACAATATCTCCAAGACTGGATTTGAGTGCAAGCGTTTTTCTACATATGTAACAAGGTGAAGAATATTCCCTGAACTTTACGCCCTGCACCCCAGCATTTTTTACCTCTTTGACTTTATTGAATATGGATGGCGGCAGCCAAAACTCTGCTACTTTACATCGTGAAAACTTTACTGCTGTGGACATAGAAAATATTTTGTTCCCAGAATCTTATGAAGAGACTTTTGGCAAATTGGGCGCAAAAGAGATCTATCACGAGCTTTTGCGCTTGAAGAAAAAAGAAATCGAATTACATCTACACGGAGTGTCCCTCTCAGATTATTATAGAGAGAAAAGAATCCCCAGGGGTTTTAGGATTAACAATACACCTACCCTGGGACGAACGAATCCTGAATTTGGCAAAAGATGGTGTCAGATACTCGACCGCTGCTCCCTGGACCTCATGCTGCTGGTTATTGAAGAGGTCGGGCGCGAACTCAAGGTAGTGAAAACGGATCTGGCCAGCTTCGAGTCAGCAAACAAGATAATCCTGCAAACAGACCGTGAAACCGATTGGGTAGTGCGGCTAGAGGAGCAGATCGGCAAGTACAAGGCGGATCTATTGGCGTTTAAAAACTCTAAGCGCCTTAAAGTCATTCAAGATTATAAAGAGGCCTCAATTTACCGGTGGCAGCAGGGAGGCGCGGCGAATCCGAGGAGGAGAAGACCGGAGTGGCGCGATCGGAGGTCCCCGGGATACAGATCTGCGAGTGGTGCATCGGATAGCGAAGGGGAAGTGAGTGCCACTGAATCCCCACGGCTGCAAGCGGCTTTTTTAGGCGATCGCCCACACGCCAGCAGAGACCCAGGAAGGCCACCCGCAGGAGCAGGAGGAGGCGGATCCGTCAAGACGCGGTCACAGGGGCAACAGGCAAAGCCGAAGAAGAAAATCTGATCTTCAACCTGTCGGCCTACAGTCTGAATCCAGCGGAAACTATGCTGCTGCAGAAGGGTCTGGGATTCGTGCCTTCGGTGAGTGACATTCCTTTTCATTCAATTGTCGATAATTTTAAATTTACCAGGCAATTGCGCTTGAAAGAGCGCTTTGGAACTAGTAAAGGGTGTACCACTGAAGGCTCTATTGGCACATTGGAAGCTACTTCTGGGGGGGCTGACAACGATATTGACTTTGTCCACGATAGATTCAAGTTAAAGAGCAGCTATGACCCCATTAGCATTAACCCGTCGATAAAGACCTTTAATCGGATGCTTGATACCGATATGGCCACCTGGTATAAGAAAAAAAGTAAATGGCGTGGCAATTTGTCAGCAGTGGAAAGAGAAGCCATACGGTCTCTTAAGAACAATAATTCAATAATTATCAAGAAAGCTGATAAGGGAGGGGTGGTCGTCGTCCTTGATTACAGCTATTACAGACAAGAGATACTTACACAATTGGAGGATGAGACCAACTATGGCAAATTGACTTTTGATCCCACGGACAAATTTCATAATGAGCTGAATGACATTTTGAGCACGGCATTAACCAATGGGTGGGTGACCAAGGAAATGTTCAACTATTTTTTGCCTAAACACCCTGTCAGACCGGTAATGTACACTCTGCCCAAAATACATAAAAGTTTGTCTAAGCCACCAGGGAGACCTATAATCTCGTCAAATGGGTCCCTGAATGAGGGCATTGCCGAATTTGTAGACACACTGCTACAGCCATGTGTACAAGAAATTGGGAGTTATCTCAGAGACACTAACGATTTTCTTAAACTTTTGCGGAGTATAGATTTACCGGTATCTGACATGATCTTGGTTACTATGGATGTTCAGAGTCTCTATACCTGCATCCCACACGAAGCAGGTATAGAGGCTGTGAGGCGATTGATTACTGACAATCAGTTGTATACAGGCCCACCAATTGAATTCACGCTGTCCCTATTGAGGTTTATTTTGTTCAAAAATTACTTTAAGTTTGAAAAACAGTTTTATTTACAACGTACTGGGACAGCGATGGGTTCAAAAGTGGCTCCAATGTATGCAAATGCTTATATGTTTGTGTATGAACAAGAAAAGATATTGAGTGACCCGATATTCAGACAGTTTGGCGCCTTTTACCGGCGCTACATCGATGATGTCTTTTTTCTATGGTTAGGTACGGCTGAGAGCTTGGAAAATTTTGTCGCAAGACTTAATAATGAGAATAGTCCAGTCAGATTTACCCTGAAATACCATAGAGACAATATCGAATTTCTCGATGTTAAAATATACAAAGATGAAAACAGGTTAAATTCATGTATCTTTGTGAAGCCCACAGATAGAAATACTGTGTTGCATTACCACAGTAATCACCCGAGGCACCTCCTGGACTCCTTACCAAAGTCCCAGATGCTAAGGGTAGTTCGTATCGATAGTGATTGGCAAAAAAGAAAAGAAGATCTGATGGAGATGTCAAAAAAATTCCTAGCAAGAGGATACCCTGACAAATTGGTTTATGATACAATGCAATGGGCCCTAGAACTCGACAGGGAGGAAATGCTTCTTGAGAAAACGGATGGGAAGTCCAATAATAAAAAACACACTGATGATATGTATTATGTTAGTCAGTATGATGTAGCAGCTGACTATAGACGTAAGTGTGTACTGAAGCATTGGCCCCTGGTACAAAGTGATGGGGGACTTACCAAAAAGCTCCCCACGAGACCTAAATTCAGCTACAAAAGAGGCCGGAGTCTAAAAGAGAATTTGAGCTCTGCGGATCCGGTATCCAAATACACCGAGTATCAGCGGCAGCATTTCTTAACACCACGACCAGGTGTGTTCAAATGTACCGGTTGCATAATGTGCAGCAGTCTGATTTTGGGTTCTAGTTTCACCCACCCCCATACTGGTAAAAAATACGCTATTAAACATCGCATGACGTGTACCACCACAATGGTAATTTATATCATTAAGTGCCCGTGTGGTCTCCTGTATTGTGGGAAGACGATACGTCAACTAAAAGAGAGGATTGGGATGCATCGAGCCAGTATAAGGGCAGCATTGGATCCTGACAGGGAGGACAAAAGTAAGGGCAAGAAACAAGATATATCGCAACAACTAGTGGCGAAGCACTGGGCAGAGGCTAAGCATAGCCCTGCAGCGTTCCGTTGCATGCCGATAGAGCATGTTCCAGAAAGAGCAAGGGGAGGTGATTTTGATAAGGCTTTACTCCAGAGGGAAGCCTACTGGACCTACGAACTTGACTGTGTGGCACCAAAAGGGTTAAATGGCCAACTGGTGTTGAGCTGCTTTCTGAATTGAAACTTCTAACATCCTTGCTTTCACGATGAGCGAACATAGGATACTTTAATAAATAGGCAACAAAGTTTTGAATGTATCGTTTTTGTAGTCAGTAAAAAAAATGACACAGTGTTTAAGATATTATGCCTTTATTGTGTATCTATCGCAATAGTCAACATCACAATATATACTTTGTATGTTTTTGCAGGGTATACATGGAAGGAATCTCAGCTATATGGATTGTTTTATGAATGCACACATATTCCACTCGGTGGTGGCATCTTGTGGTGAGAATGCTAACTACATGTCACATTTTAATCTTTTATGTTCACTGAACCAATTATTCTAATGAGATTTGTCGCACATGTATGACGTCATGATTAAGCGCCCTGTTTGGGTAGGGCCATGTGTATAAAAATGCACTCACTAACACTTGTATTTTATCCTTGATAAAGGCCCAGACATGGGCCGAAACGTTGGATGCACAAGTTAAAATAAAAAAACTTTTTTCACGAAACATTGGAGTGCGGGTCC
Source organism: Xenopus laevis (assembly GCF_017654675.1). Classification (NCBI taxonomy): domain Eukaryota; kingdom Metazoa; phylum Chordata; class Amphibia; order Anura; family Pipidae; genus Xenopus; species Xenopus laevis. The sequence goes on along the minus strand of NC_054384.1, from coordinate 51,868,028 downwards.
TTATCGAATGATTATATATATATATATATATATATACACATATATATTCACACACCCATACACGGGCAAAAAATATGCAGTGAGACAAAGGATGACCTGCGAAACCCCCATGGTGGTGTACATAATTAAGTGCCCATGTGGGTTACTTTATTGTGGTAAAACAATTAGACCATTGAAGGAAAGAATAGCTATGCACAGGTCGAGTGTAAGGGCAGCATTAGACCCAAACAGAGCCAAAAACAGAAGTGAGGGGAAGCAAGACATAGCCCAGCAGTCGGTCGCCAAGCATTGGGCTGAGGCCAAACATGATGCATCTTCTTTTAGGTGTATGCCTATAGAACAAGTCAAAGCACATCCGAGGGGAGGCAACATAGAAAAGTTGCTGTTAAAAAGAGAAGCGTTTTGGATTTACGAACTAAATTGTATGATCCCCTACGGTATGAATGGGCAAGTAAACCTAAGTTGCTTCTTAAACTAAAAAGATGAATATGGTATAAAAGTTAGCAAACAAATAACTTTCTTGTTTCTCAGTAGTTGTTACAGTGTATAATCTGAATGTTATTTTAACAGTTGCTATTTTGTATTTGTTTTTTAGGATTGGTTACAAACGGGATGTTATGGACACTGTAACTTGAATTTTTTAGAAAAAGCACACTGGTGACATCTTGTGGATGTTTTAATGCATTGCGAGTTTAAACCTTTTAATCACGATATGGACACAATTTCATCAAAAAAGTATTTAATATTTATTCACTTATTTATATTTTTATTGAAAAACATTTAAACACAAATGTACAAATGTTTGATAGATGAATGGTAAAATTGTTGCGGTCACGTTTTTTTTACAAAGAATTACCTGCTATTGGTCAGGTGAAATTTAACTGAACACATGATTTGCATTGAAGTGGTAATCACCAGAGAACACTGATTGGTTTAGAATTAAGCACTATGTTATTTATTGTGAGGTTTTTGGTGTTTGTATTATCCTTGAAAAAGGTCCCAATCGGGACCGAAACGTCAGGCACAGACACAATAAAGAAATTGGCTTTTACTACAGGGAGTGCTGGTCTCTGAATAATTGGTATAGATAGATATATATATATATATATATATATATATATATATATATATATATATATATATATACACATGATCCAGAAACACTACTGCTTTGTCAGGTCCCAAGCTCATTTAAGATGGTCTGGTGTGAAATAATAAACTGTCCTGTGAACTTACAAATCAAAGTTTGATATTTTTGGAAATCATGTATGCAGCAACATCTGAGCTAAAGGGGAGGAGGACCCTCTGGTTAGTTATTAGCACAAAGTTCAAAAGCCAGCATTTGTGATAAGGGGTGCATTAGTGCACAAAGGCATTGATAGTTTGCACATCTGAGAAGGCACCATTATGAACAATGCAACACAGTGGGAAACATGACCTTGTCCCATTGTTAAGAACAAAAAAGTTTTAACTTTTGATACGTTGTCTTTGTACTATTTGCAATCAAATATAAGGTTTGCATTGTTTGCAAATTTCAATTTTACACAGTGTCCCAACTTTTTTGGAAAGAATTTTTTCTACTTTGAATAAACTCTCATTTTTAAAATTTGTGAATGTTTGCTTATTTATTAAAAATCATGAAAAATAACTTGAATACCTTGAATTTGTACTCTATTTATAATCTTCAATGGGTCGAAAAATTTGAAAACTTTGCATGGAAAAAAACGTTTACGTTTGCCATAGACAACTATACCAACAGTTTTATATATATATATATATATATATATATATATATATATATATATATATATATATATATATATATATATATATATACAGATCCGCAATGGTGCACTCCACAATGAGATAGGTACTCGCCTAGGTGCTGGTAACGAAATTGTATACAGACCGCACTCACAGGACTTTCGCAAGAGAATAAGCCCCCATGGGCTGTGACATTTATTCCTCAACGTTTCGGCTAGTACACTCTAGCCGTCCTCAGGAGATAAAACATAACACACAGTGAGGTCCTAAATAACATACAAAGATTGGCGCCAAAATTAGTGTCATGACGTCATCAAGGTGCGCCCCCCAGCTTGGGGAGATAAACAAATAAACCACGTGTATAGTGAGCAAGAAAAATAAAACCATCAAGGCAGATTATATCCATAGTGATCGTGCTTAGTGTGATCGTTCCTTAGTGCCACATAACAAGTAAATACTTTGTTCTGTGAGAAGTATATTAAGCCTATTAGTGGTGTGAGTGACAATAGGCAAAAGTAGTACTTACACCTGGAAGACGATCGCAAACCCCTTGCGTTCCAACCTTGTCACTGTATGCCTATCACGGCATCCCCAACGCTATAGAGGCTGGTGATAAACCTGTAGTCTCAATGCATGCCAAAACCCCGCTGTCATTCTGCTGCCGGAGCGCATCAAAGCCCCTCTCCTGCTGCGGGAGCTTAGGCCCCTCCTCCTCTCGCCTGATAGGAGGAGGATTCACACACCCTCCAAACTCCTCTGATCAGGGAACCAGTCACTCGTGTACTCTAGTGCCAAACCCCAACCAATCGTTAGGGCTTGGAGCTCTGAGCCACATTTGTGTGTGCCGAGTGTCGATGCATTAACCCTCTAGTGCCTTCACAGTATTCAGGAGTTGGGTGAGATCAATTGCCAGTGCTCAACCATCAAACAGTGAAATTACCTGCTTTCATAACGGGGTATAGATCCAGCTGGGATTGGTCATTATCCATAGCCTTCACAGGGTCACCAGCTGAGCGAAGGGGCATGCTAGCCAAGGCAAAATAGTGGAAGGGGTCGCTCACGTCATCCCAGGGAAGGAAAATCCTAAGGAGTAGAAGAGCACAGATATACAACTGGTAAAAAGTGTCAAAGTCACCGTATCGTCTATACATGTATGTTAGTAAGTGACTATATCAATCATCAGCAACATGTTTAAAGTTCTAGAGCAAAAAAATAATATGAATCACAAAAAGAAGAAGACAGAGAGAGAGAGAAGACAAAAATCCAGAGTCCAGATCCTTCGATACGACCCATATGGTCATAAAAATTGTCCCAAAAAAACCAGGTAAGTAACCCACCCTCCGATGAAGTTCACCAGATTCGTTTAATAGAAAGGAGACATCGGTAAGGTCTCATTGAGTCCCTTAGGGGCCAGAGTGTCTAGTTTGTATATCCACATCGACTCTTTCTGGATCAATAATAACCCCCTATTACCACCCCTTTGGAGGGCAGGGACATGATCAATGATCATGTGTCTAAACTGGGGGAGAGAATGGCGACACTGTAGCCAATGTTTGGCGACCGGTTGGTCGGCTTTTCCAGTGTTTAATGCCAGTCTAATGGCACTACGGTGATTGTTCATCCTTTCCCTGTAGGAAGTGGATGCCTTTCCCACATAATGCAGTCCACATGGACACCATGCCAAGTACACAACATGATCCGTGGTACAGGTAACCCTATGCCGGATGGTGAAATTGGCACCCGTTCGAGGGTGCTTGAAAGTTGTGCCCTGTGTCATGCCTCCACATGTTAGGCACCCTGCACATTTGAAGCAGCCCTTTTTGAGGGGTCTGTCCAACCACGTGTTCCTCGACCCACTCCCAGATGACAAGTTCTTCACCACAAGTAGGTCTCCTAAGTTTCTGCCCCTCCTATATGCCACCATGGGTCTATCCTTCCCATAGAACGGTAAACCTGGATCCGATTTTATGATTTCCCATCTGTTATGTAAGGCTTCCTTAACTTGGGGGCTGACCGTGGTCCAATCCGTGGTGAAGATGAGGTCTGGTTCAGGCCGAGATGTATCCTTCTGCGTCTGGAGCAACCCCTCTTGGGTCATTTTCCTTGCTCTACTCAGTTGTTCCATGACCATTCCAGTGGAATAACCCCTAGCGATGAACTGGTCGAACAAAGTTACCAGTTGTGTTTCCGCAAGCTTGGGGTCCGAATTGTTACGGATTACCCTCAGGAACTGGGAGTAGAGGACCCCTCGGGACATGTGTCTGGGATGGTGCGAGTGTGCCTCAATTAGACTGTTTCTATCGGTGGACTTTTTGAATAAAGTGCTCCCCACCTTCCCTCCCTGTACCGTCAGGGTCAGGTCCAAATAAAGAACACATTTTTGATGTGACGTGTTATATTTAACTATGTATACTTGAACGTATTCTTTATATTTCTGTATCTGCCCTGTAACATGGATTATCTAACACATAGATCATTGTATTTGTACAAAGCCAGTAGCCCATTGGATGATACATGGCAATTGTAACATATGTTTGTGATTGGTTTTATTGAGGGGAGGGACTATATGAGCTAGTATTTAAGGAATAGTGAAAGAGAGACTAGTTGGATTCTGCCTATGACTAAGTGCTGGGTAAGCATGAAACGCGTTAGGCGTTAGAGGGTATACTATTGATGCTTTTTAACAATTGATGTGAATAAAATATATTTTTTTACTAATTAGCATGCCTTGGAGAAAAATTCTTTGTATTTGCAAATTCTACCTCTGTTTGGTCACTAGAGGTCTCCAGGTATGCGTCTTCATAGTATTTACTGAGTCTGCTCCCAATTTGATCTTTATAGTTTACTATTAGTGACCATTTATTGGCAGCAGTACTTTACAATCATTCTTGATAGTAAAGCGGTGTTTATATTTGAATGGTGTTATTTGAACTTTTTTTGACTTATCCGCTTCTTTACATGCTGAGTGGCATTCTGGCTGGAACTGGACGCAGTGGTTTTTGATAAAAGTGATGGGATTCTATTTTTGAAATTATATTACAGGAGTATATAATTTTATGTAACACATATTTTTCTTTATAATATAAAAAAAAAACAAAAAAAACAAAAAAAACAAAAAAAAACAAAAAAACCCTGTCACTTGTTTTCTATTGTTTTGGTGTGGGTCATGGAAGAATTTTTGGATTGTACCACGCGGGTGGATAAAGCAAATCGTACATTTTGTACCAGCACAATTACCTCACAGGATGGCCTGAATTTAATTAAAATGTTTAGAGATCTTGAACGGCTCTCCATAAAAGAACTTTACACGTGGTGGGATATAGCTTCTTTAGAAAAATATGTTGATAGCCAAATGATACCACGTGGTTTAAGAATTAAAAAATTTCCCTCGTTTGTGGAAAGAGATGAGGTATTTGTTGCAAGCTGGAACAAAATATTGTCGGATTGCTCATTTAAGTTAATGGAACTCATGATTGAGTATAAGAGTAAAGCACATGAACAAATTAAATTGGATTTGAGAAAGATGGAAAAGGATCTAGAGTCGTTTAAAGGTCATGCACAATATATTGATACATATGAGAATACTAAGAAAAAGGTTAACAAAATTGAATTAGACATCATGGAGAATAAGAAAAATTAATTCAATAGAGATACAACAGACTATGGTAGAGACCAGGTGTATTCTGCCTATGACTAAGTGCTGGGTAAGCATGAAACGCGTTAGGCGTTAGAGGGTATACTATTGATGCTTTTTAACAATTGATGTGAATAAAATATATTTTTTTACTAATTAGCATGCCTTGGAGAAAAATTCTTTGTATTTGCAAATTCTACCTCTGTTTGGTCACTAGAGGTCTCCAGGTATGCGTCTTCATAGTATTTACTAAGTCAGCTCCCAATTTGATCTTTATAGTTTACTATTAGTGACCATTTATTGGCAGCAGTACTTTACAATCATTCTTGATAGTAAAGCGGTGTTTATATTTGAATGGTACAAAAACAAGGTGATCCTTTCAAAAGTGAATTTAACCCACGGCGGAGGCAGAGGTCTGACCTAAGTCAGAGATTTAAATTAATTCTATAAGCGAAAGAAAAAAAGAACCCCAATTGCCTCCCACTCGTACCGCAGTTCCTCAGATATTACACTACTTATAAAGTATTTTGTGATTGCGTGAGGGCAATCACTGAACGTTAAAAAATACTAATGTGCTTGGTTTGCACAAATTACAATTATATTAAAGTGCCAGTGCTATAAGAATTAATTCAGTTAAATGTACTTAGACTTAAAGGTTGATAGATACTCAATACAATTAATACTTTACACAAATAAATAATTAACCTTTTAATCCAGTGTATTATCCAATACCTTATATTTTCACCCACAATCAATCCAACCAGGAATTAATGAGAATAAAAATACTAAAGTGCTTTAAGTGCTAATAGGTTTATTGTAAGGTCGCAATTACTAAAATTTCATAATTGCTTACAAATTAATTAGTTGTAAAGTGCTAAAAAGTGGCAAGTAATTAATGATCAATAATAAATAGTGTAGTTGATATAAAGAGGACCGCAGTTAATGGGATAAATAATTTAAAAACACACAAATTGCTCAGGTTAAAAGGTTTCAAGTAGGAAATAGAAAATTGGAGAGGGTGGAGCTGTCCCAAAAGCTGCTACCTAAATTGTTTTCTATCCCTGGGACACCACAAAGATAAGGAGGCAGAATACCCGGGACTTGTGGTCTTGTGTTATTAACTAAATCCTGTTCTGTAAGAGAGCTAAATAAGCCTAAAAAAACCACGAATCCACGGGCTCTTGTGAGCTTTAGCAACAGAGAAAGGAGATACCCGAGCACTAATTAGAAATAGATTTCTTTTCCCACCCCTTCTATTCCGTTTCCCAAAGACTGAAATTATTCTAAAAGTTATAAGTTAAAAGGATTCCAAACGCCGACGCGCGTTTCGCAGTGATAGCTTTATCAAGGCGTAATGAGAGCGTACCTCCAGCGTCGGGTTTAAATCACTTCCTTACGATGCGTCACTATAGGAAATATCGCAAGACTTAAACCCTATTCGCAAAGGCCAGTGTATCTATCGTGAGGATTAGCTACAATGTATTGTCATGGATACCATGTAGCGTATATGTAACGTTTAATGCACAGAATCATAAACTTATTGCAACTATTTAACTTGTATAACGCGAATCACAGATATCACTGCCAGCATTCTTAATGACTCAGGAGGACTGTTCTTATTATATGAACCTATTATTATTAACCTATTGGCTTCCGATGAATTAAATCAATTAATGTACATATATATAAACTGTGATTATTTTAAAATATCATATTTATTAAGTATCAATTAAAACTGCATATTTTATAAAATATATTTATATATCATCAGAGCATCAGTTAAAAATAAACATGTTTCTTGGTTTCTAATAATTAAATGGATTATAAAATTGATTAAATAAATGATGTGAATAAATTATTTTCATTTATTCCTGTAGGGGATACTGTATTCATTCTGAAGATCCAAAAGCTCTCCCTTTTTAACAGAGCTTGTTCCAGGTTTCCTTTAAGTATTCCCAATTCGACTTTCTCCAATGCCCAGAACTTCATAGTAGAAGGATCCTTGTTATGTAGTTTTTTAAAATGTTGAGCCACGGTGGAAATTGTTTTATCACTTTTGTTTTCGTTACCAGCGGTTCTAATTGTACTGCAATGCTGCTGCATTCTTGTTTTCAGCATTTGAGTGGTCATTCCTATGTATCGTTTGTTACACGGACATTCTATGCAGTATATTACGCCTTGGGTTCGGCAATTTATATAGTAGTTGACATTATGAATAGTGCCGAAACGATCCTCGAAGTTGGTGATTTTAGACATCTTACTGCACATGTTGCAATTGCCACAGGGGAAGCACCCACAGTTTTTCTGCCTCTTATTTCGTGATATTTGGAAATGACTCCTGGTCAATAAGTCCCTCAAATTCGGACTTCTCTTGTAGCATATTGATGCACGTTTCTGTAATAATGTTCCAAGAGTATCGTCTTCCAACAGTATAGGCCAATGTTTGTTCAAAATAGTTTGTATCTGTGGGCTATCAGCATTGTACGTGGTTATGAATCGAACCGGATTGTTAGATTGTGGTATTTTATCTTTTGTTATTAATAAATTATTTCTATCTGTAACCAATGCTCTGTGGTATGCTTTTTTGACTATCTTGCCACAATAACCCCTCTGTTTGAGTCTGGTTTTCAATTCAGTAGCCTGTTCTTTAAAATATTCTATTGTAGAACAGTTACGTTTGAGTCTTAAAAATTCACCAGTAGGAATCGATTTTTTTACAGAGTGAGGATGAAAGCTAGAGAAGTTTAGGAGTGAATTAGTAGCCGTGGCTTTTCTAAAATTCTTAGTCACCAAATTCCCTTCCTGTGTGACTTCTATCTGTAAATCCAAAAAAGAGACTGATTTCTCAGAAAGTTCCATGGTTAGTCTGATGTTACGATCATTAGCATTCAGTAAGGTGACAAATTCTATGGCCTCCTCCTTGGTACCATCCCATATCACTAGTATATCATCGATATACCTAATCCATTTTAATATTTTGGATTGGTATAGTGGATTGATGTTCTTCACGATAGTTTGTTCCCAATGCCCCAAAAAAAGATTAGCATATGAGGGAGCACATGATGTTCCCATGGCTGTCCCTTGTGTTTGAAGATAAAACTTATTATTGAATGTGAAGTAGTTATAGTTCAACACAAACTTCATAAGTTTGCAAAGGAATTCTATCGTGGATTCATCCTCCCCCAGGTACTTGGTTAAGAAAAATCTCAGTGCCTCTATTCCCAGGTCATGTCTGATCGATGTATATAGAGATTCCACATCCATAGTCAAAAGTAGCACAGATTTGTTATTCGTTAACTTCTCTATCTGGGACAGAACATCTAAAGTGTCCCTAGCATATGACTCTAGATTCTCTACCATAGGTCGTATTCTCAGGTCTAGGTATTGGCTGGCCTTTTCAGTAAGATTTCCATTTCCCGAAACGATGGGTCTTCCTGGAGGGTTGGATATGTCCTTGTGGATCTTAGGGAGAAGGTATAGTGTGGCTATCCTCGGACTCTCTACTGTGAGAAATACTTTTTCTTTTTTGGATATTAAGTTATCTCTAAAGGCTTGTTGTAAAATCGTATCATAGTTTGTTTTAAAACTGACCGAAGGGTCCCCCAATATTTCTTTATAGCTAGTGGAAGACAGTTGTTTCTCTGCTTCTTTTAAATACATGTCATTCGGCCACAGTACAATATTCCCACCTTTATCAGACGGTTTGATCTGTACATCATTCCACCCTTTCATATCTTTGATTGCTTTATATTCATCTCCTGATGTGTTATTCTCATAGATATGAGGTTGTAAATTGAGGATATCCTTGATAACCATATTGAGAAATATGCCTACATTAGGGCATATATTGGATGCTGGGGTGAATACAGATTTATTTTTTAATTTTGCTTTCCAATCATCAAGTGGAAGAACAAGATTATCATCTCCTATGTCCTCCGCCTGATTTTCCTGGAGTAATTCTTCCAGATCTTGTAACACTTTTAGATCCAAATCTGTAAACCCCTCTACTTCCTCACTTGAATCTCTCCCAAAGTATTTCTTCAAAAGTAATTTTCTAGCAAATAGATTGAGATCCTTAATAGTCTCAAAAATATCCAATTCGAAGCTAGGTGAGAATGATAAACCTTTACTTAATATATTTATATGTGCTGGTGTCAGAATATGATTGGACAAATTGATAACAGTTAATGATTGCTCTTCTTTTGATAACTCCTGGTGGTTGAGTAATTTATTTTCGATTTCTCCCTCAGTTGGTTTTTTCCTTTCCCCCACGCTTGTTCTTTTATGGGGTAGTTCGTGGTTTGAGAGGTGTCTAGTAAGTTCCTCCCCTGTCCTAAAAAAATAGGATATTGGGAAGTATTGGGCCCCCCCTGGGGTTTGGGGCCTAAAAGGGAATTATCTGGACCCCTCAGATTGGTCCCAGGTGTATGGGAGATAGGGACAGGTTGGGACCCTATTTCAGGGATATTATCAGCATGGGTTATTTCCCTTCTTGGCCGTGGGGTTATTCTTTTAGTATAGTGATTCTTATTTCTATGCGTCCATCTATATACTGAATTAGACGAATAATCTTTGATGTCTCTGGATAATTTTGTTTTTTTAGTGTCCAATAGCGATGTTTCGAACTGTTGTGTACCTTTCATTATGGAATCATATTTGGGTAACAATTCTACCTGGTTAGCCATTTTATCTATCTTATTATGTAATTCTTGAATCTGCCCTTCTACTGTGGCCAGCTTATGTTCCTCCTCTTTGATTAGGAGGTCCATTAATTTAAATGAGCATTCATTAAGTATGGCTTCCCAATTATCCTTAAACTCCAAACCAGGTGCCTCAAAGGTAACTGTTCTACAATAGAATATTTTAAAGAACAGGCTACTGAATTGAAAACCAGACTCAAACAGAGGGGTTATTCTGGCAAGATAGTCAAAAAAGCATACCACAGAGCATTGGTTACATATAGAAATAATTTATTAATAACAAAAGATAAAATACCGCAATCTAACAATCCGGTTCGATCCATAACCACGTACAATGCTGATAGCCCACAGATACAAACTATTTTGAACAAACATTGGCCTATACTGTTGGAAGACGATACTCTTGGAACATTATTACAGAAACGTGCATCAATATGCTACAAGAGAAGTCCGAATTTGAGGGACTTATTGACCAGGAGTCATTTCCAAATATCACGAAATAAGAGGCAGAAAAACTGTGGGTGCTTCCCCTGTGGCAATTGCAACATGTGCAGTAAGATGTCTAAAATCACCAACTTCGAGGATCGTTTCGGCACTATTCATAATGTCAACTACTATATAAATTGCCGAACCCAAGGCGTAATATACTGCATAGAATGTCCGTGTAACAAACGATACATAGGAATGACCACTCAAATGCTGAAAACAAGAATGCAGCAGCATTGCAGTACAATTAGAACCGCTGGTAACGAAAACAAAAGTGATAAAACAATTTCCACCGTGGCTCAACATTTTAAAAAAAACTACATAACAAGGATCCCTCTACTATGAAGTTCTGGGCATTGGAGAAAGTCGAATTGGGAATACGTAAAGGAAACCTGGAACAAGCTCTGTTAAAAAGGGAGAGCTTTTGGATCTTCAGAATGAATACAGTATCCCCTACAGGAATAAATGAAAATAATTTATTCACATCATTTATTTAATCAATTTTATAATCCATTTAATTATTAGAAACCAAGAAACATGTTTATTTTTAACTGATGCTCTGATGATATATAAATATATTTTATAAAATATGCAGTTTTAATTGATACTTAATAAATATGATATTTTAAAATAATCACAGTTTATATATATGTACATTAATTGATTTAATTCATCGGAAGCCAATAGGTTAATAATAATAGGTTCATATAATAAGAACAGTCCTCCTGAGTCATTAAGAATGCTGGCAGTGATATCTGTGATTCGCGTTATACAAGTTAAATAGTTGCAATAAGTTTATGATTCTGTGCATTAAACGTTACATATACGCTACATGGTATCCATGACAATACATTGTAGCTAATCCTCACGATAGATACACTGGCCTTTGCGAATAGGGTTTAAGTCTCGCGATATTTCCTATAGTGACGCATCGTAAGGAAGTGATTTAAACCCGACGCTGGAGGTACGCTCTCATTACGCCTTGATAAAGCTATAACTGCGAAACGCGCGTCGGCGTTTGGAATCCTTTTAACTTATAACTTTTAGAATAATTTCAGTCTTTGGGAAACGGAATAGAAGGGGTGGGAAAAGAAATCTATTTCTAATTAGTGCTCGGGTATCTCCTTTCTCTGTTGCTAAAGCTCACAAGAGCCCGTGGATTCGTGGTTTTTTTAGGCTTATTTAGCTCTCTTACAGAACAGGATTTAGTTAATAACACAAGACCACAAGTCCCGGGTATTCTGCCTCCTTATATTTGTGGTGTCCCAGGGATAGAAAACAATTTAGGTAGCAGCTTTTGGGACAGCTCCACCCTCTCCAATTTTCTATTTCCTACTTGAAACCTTTTAACCTGAGCAATTTGTGTGTTTTTAAATTATTTATCCCATTAACTGCGGTCCTCTTTATATCAACTACACTATTTATTATTGATCATTAATTACTTGCCACTTTTTAGCACTTTACAACTAATTAATTTGTAAGCAATTATGAAATTTTAGTAATTGCGACCTTACAATAAACCTATTAGCACTTAAAGCACTTTAGTATTTTTATTCTCATTAATTCCTGGTTGGATTGATTGTGGGTGAAAATATAAGGTATTGGATAATACACTGGATTAAAAGGTTAATTATTTATTTGTGTAAAGTATTAATTGTATTGAGTATCTATCAACCTTTAAGTCTAAGTACATTTAACTGAATTAATTCTTATAGCACTGGCACTTTAATATAATTGTAATTTGTGCAAACCAAGCACATTAGTATTTTTTAACGTTCAGTGATTGCCCTCACGCAATCACAAAATACTTTATAAGTAGTGTAATATCTGAGGAACTGCGGTACGAGTGGGAGGCAATTGGGGTTCTTTTTTTCTTTCGCTTATAGAATATATTTGAATGGTGTTATTTGAACTTTTTTTGACTTATCCGCTTCTTTACATGCTGAGTGGCATTCTGGTTGGAACTGGACGCAGTGGTTTTTGATAAAAGTGATGGGATTCTATTTTTGATCTGGGGACTTGGAACACAGCGCTCAGGACCTTGGTTTGGTGAATATATAAAAGAAGGGAAAGAAATCCCCGACTATGCCTGTTCTCTTTTTCTATTCTCGCTTTTCGTTTTCTATTTTTGTTTGACCGAGTGTTTGTGGAGCACTTGATGCGCTGGAAAGCACAGTGACACGCAGAGGAGCCACGTTGCTGAATAGATGCTGAAGAAGAGGCGGAGTTACAGCGGAGCTAGTATTTGAGGCGTCCGGTTGTGACGATCTTCCGCATCCAGTATAATCCATTACCACGAGGAGGAAGGAAGCTCCCGCCATTGGGGCTAGTTGGAGCCAGAAAGTGAGACGGAACAACCTCCTTACTCCCAGCAACTCTGGAGTTTCTCCCCCAGCGAAATGCCTGAGGCAAATAGCACTCAGGCGCAACTTTTACACGGTGAGCTTATGCTATATACCTCACTAATTCTTCCATCATATTACATTGACGGGAATTCTTCCCCTCCCCTAAGCGACACGCCTGGGGTGTAACAGCACCCGGGCGCTACGTACCCTTGGTGAGCAGGGTCCATCTTGTTTGTATATATGCTATCTGTGAGGGGAACAGCGTCCATTTCTGTATATGCTATTTGTGGGGCTAACAACTAAGTCTTTGACTCACACCAAGCGCTACGTCCAGGGCTGGTCTAGCACCTGGACGCCACAATCACTTGGTGAGCCAAGTATACTATAAATTATATTCAATTAACTATTAGTTTTGTCCTTGGCTCTGAATTTAAATGAATTCTCTAAAGAATATTTGTCTGTGATATTTCCCCTTTGTACTTGTAAACTAAATTTGAGCGCTATACTAGGGGTCTGTATTAGGAAAGTTACATCCCCTCCCCTTATCTCTACCTTGAGGCCTGAAAGCTTGTTTTTGTATAAAACAATCTATGTGCATGGCCTATTTTATGGGCTGATCACTAGTAGTTAATAACATTCTTAAGATAAACTAAAAGCTCCTTTTGCACTTTGATGTATAATATATTGCACATTATTACAGGAGTATATAATTTAAAAAAAAAAAAAAAAACCAAAAAAAAAAACCCTGTCACTTGTTTTCTATTGCTTTGGTGTGGGTCATGGAAGAATTTTTGGATTGTACCACGCGGGTGGATAAAGCAAATCGTACATTTTGTACCAGCACAATTACCTCACAGGATGGCCTGAATTTAATTAAAATGTTTAGAGATCTTGAACGGCTCTCCATAAAAGAACTTTACACGTGGTGGGATATAGCTTCTTTAGAAAAATATGTTGATAGCCAAATGATACCACGTGGTTTAAGAATTAAAAAATTTCCCTCGTTTGTGGAAAGAGATGAGGTATTTGTTGCAAGCTGGAACAAAATATTGTCGGATTGCTCATTTAAGTTAATGGAACTCATGATTGAGTATAAGAGTAAAGCACATGAACAAATTAAATTGGATTTGAGAAAGATGGAAAAGGATCTAGAGTCGTTTAAAGGTCATGCACAATATATTGATACATATGAGAATACTAAGAAAAAGGTTAACAAAATTGAATTAGACATCATGGAGAATAAGAAAAATTAATTCAATAGAGATACAACAGACTATGGTAGAGACCAGGTGTATACCTGGGCACAAAGAAGGAGGGAGAATAGATTTGCACAGGGACATAACTATTCACATAGATCGATTTTAAAGAATACAAGTACCCCTAAAAAAGTTAGCTTCTCGAGTATGGAGTGTGAGGATCTTTCAGATGGCTCTTTTGCTGGCTCTTCTCCTGTCTCTTCACAGGCTAACAGGACTGAAAAAGCCCAAAAGGTTTTTTTAGGGACGGAAGGCACTTCAAACCCAGACAACAGACAGTGGACACAGAACAAGACAAACAGATCCCTATGGAAAACCAAGAATTCAATGGAAGAACAGGAAATACCAAGGGACAAAGACAGAGAAAGCTACACACTGAGGAAGAAGACACCGAGAAAGTAATGAACATGTCATCCAAAGGTCTATCCTCTGCTCATTTGCAGGTTTTGGCAAAGGGACTATCTTTTTCTCCTACTAGGAATTTTGACATTTTTGAAACAATGCTAGATGTTAATCACTTTGTTAGGAAAATTGTATTAAAGAAGTATTTTGCACAAAGGGAAAAGAATGAGAGAGATTTGTCTATTACGAATCCCCCAGAAACAATAGATACCTCCAGATTTAAAAATCGTAGTGAATTCTATCCCACACAATTTAGAGGACCCTTGGTGGATGTATTTCAGACAAGAGTAGAAGAAGCACTTTGGCAGTTACATTTTAAAAATACAGATACCCAATGGTCCTCTAACTTGTCAAAAAAAGAAAAAGCGGCACTTAAGGAACTACAGGAAGATAGCTCCATAGTTATAAAAAATGCAGACAAGGGGGGAATGGTAGTTGTCTTAGATGCTGCAACATATAAGAACGAGGCCTTGAGGCAACTTGATGATAGAGGTGCTTATCTATTGTTGGAAAGGGATCCTACTACAAATTTTCTAAATAAATTAGTGACATTGGTGGAGTTGGCTTATTCCAAGAAATTGATTACGGATATAATTAAAGATTACCTAATACCGAACTCTCCGGTAATACCGACCTTTTACCATTTGCCCAAAGTACATAAAGAACAAAGGCCACCAATTGGTAGGCCAATTGTATCTGGAATAGGCTCATTGAATGAGCATCTCTCAGAATGGGTAGATGCTCACTTACAGCCATTAGTACTACGATTGAGGAGCTATGTGAGGGACACCACAGATGTACTTGAAAAACTTGAAAAAATCATGTGGTCTGGTGAGTATAGCTGGGCCACACTTGATGTGACCTCCCTCTACTCGTCCATTCCACATGATAAGGGTTTGGAAGCAATCAAATTTCACTTGGATAAATATAGCATATATACTGAGGATTTGAAAGACTTTCTCCTTAAAGCTATATGTTTCTTATTGAAACACAATTATTTTTTGTTTAATGGCCAATACTACCTGCAACAGTGCGGGACAGCCATGGGAGCTAAATTTGCTCCCTCCTTTGCCAACCTCTATATGGGGTGGTGGGAGGAAACTCATATGGCAGTTATGGGCAATCAATACCTAAAATTCTATATTCGGTATATTGACGATCTGCTGTGTATCTGGACAGGAGGAGAACAAAAGTTTAGAGAATTTGTAGCAGATATCAATATCAATAATTTGAATCTAAAATTTACGGACACATTCTCTAAGGTTGAATTAGAATTTTTGGATGTTAAACTCATGATCAAAGACAATGCTGTATATACCACAATTTACCGGAAACCATGCATTGGCAATACTTTGCTTCATGCACAGTCCTGCCATCCAAGGAGTCAAATAGCTGGAATTCCAATAGGGCAGTTCCTGCGATTGCGCAGAAACTGCTCTACCTTAGGTGAATTCAAAATTAAGGCAGAGGAAATGAGAGACAGGTTTAAAGAAAGGGGATATAACAGCAAATCAATTCAGAGGGCCTATAACAGAGCTGTAAATACAAATAGGGCCACACTCCTAACCCCACAGAATAAAACACATGAGAAGGAATTTGGTCAAAGAATTTCCTTTATTACACAATATAGTAGACAATACAAGAAAATTGTTAATACAGTGAAAAAGTTTTTGCCTATACTATATGCTGACAACGATTTCTGTAGTGCACTAGTTCCAGGTATAGGATGTGTAGCAAGACGTGCTCATACTCTTGGGGACTCATTATCTCCAAGTTTATTCAGAGAAAATAGGAGCAAACAGGATTTCCTGAGACATAGTGGATGTTTTAGATGTGGACATAATCGCTGTGTCACATGCAGACATCTGAAAGTCTCTGGGGAGTTCAATTCAACTGTGACCAAAACCACATACAAAATTAAACAATATATTAATTGTTGTAGTAAGGGGATTGTCTATTTGATCACTTGTACCAAGTGCGGGAAGCAGTATGTAGGCTGTACTATTAGAACATTGAAGGAACGTATTAGGGAACATATTAATCAAGTAAGCAATACTAGATTGAGCAGCAAAACCAATGTCACTAGGCACTTTCAGGAATGCAACAACAGCAATTTACAGTATTTTTCCATTCAAGGAATAGAACAAATCAAACCAGGTTGCCACTAGGCCTCAATTATATTTTTGATGTGACGTGTTATATTTAACTATGTATACTTGAACGTATGCTTTATATTTCTGTATCTGCCCTGTAACATGGATTATCTAACACATAGATCATTGTATTTGTACAAAGCCAGTAGCCCATTGGATGATACATGGCAATTGTAACATATGTTTGTGATTGGTTTTATTGAGGGGAGGGACTATATGAGCTAGTATTTAAGGAATAGTGAAAGAGAGACTAGTTGGATTCTGCCTATGACTAAATGGTGTCCATGTGGACTGCATTATGTGGGAAAGGCATCCACTTCCTACAGGGAAAGGATGAACAATCACCGTAGTGCCATTAGACTGGCATTAAACACTGGAAAAGCCGACCAACCGGTCGCCAAACATTGGCTACAGTGTCGCCATTCTCTCCCCCAGTTTAGACACATGATCATTGATCATGTCCCTGCCCTCCAAAGGGGTGGTAATAGGGGGTTATAATTGATCCAGAAAGAGTCGATGTGGATATACAAACTAGACACTCTGGCCCCTAAGGGACTCAATGAGACCTTACCGATGTCTCCTTTCTATTAAACGAATCTGGTGAACTTCATCGGAGGGTGGGTTACTTACCTGTTTTTTTTTGGGACAATTTTTATGACCATATGGGTCGTATCGAAGGATCTGGACTCTGGATTTTTGTCTTCTCTCAATTCTTTTTGTGATTCATATTATTTTTTTGCTCTAGAACTTTAAACATGTTGCTGATGATTGATATAGTCACTTACTAACATACATGTATAGACGATACGGTGACTTTGACACTTTTTATGCGCTCCGGCAGCAGAATGACAGCGGGGTTTTGGCACGCATTGAGACTACAGGTTTATCACCAGCCTCTATAGCGTTGGGGATGCCGTGATAGGCATACAGTGACAAGGTTGGAACGCAAGGGGTTTGCGATCGTCTTCCAGGTGTAAGTACTACTTTTGCCTATTGTCACTCACACCACTAATAGGCTTAATATACTTCTCACAGAACAAAGTATTTACTTGTTATGTGGCACTAAGGAACGATCACACTAAGCACGATCACTATGGATATAATCTGCCTTGATGGTTTTATTTTTCTTGCTCACTATACACGTGGTTTATTTGTTTATCTCCCCAAGCTGGGGGGCGCACCTTGATGACGTCATGACACTAATTTTGGCGCCAATCTTTGTATGTTATTTAGGACCTCACTGTGTGTTATGTTTTATCTCCTGAGGACGGCTAGAGTGTACTAGCCGAAACGTTGAGGAATAAATGTCACAGCCCATGGGGGGTTATTCTCTTGCGAAAGTCCTGTGAGTGCGGTCTTTTTTCAAGTACTGTATATATATATATATATATATATATATATATATATATATATACTTTAATAAATTCATATTAAATAGACCATAAATATACGCATCTTTGTATTAAAAAAGTGTCTTCAATCAGCTCCAGCACTCCTCTAAAGAAAGCACTGCCAATGATTGTCAGATGAATTAGAAAAAAATGATACAAAGCATTTGGGGAGTATAGTACCATCTTTCCAAATGTTTATAGGGATAACGCTTTCATTTTCACTAATTTGCCAAACACTGAGCTGGGATCTTTAGTTTTATTTATTTTTCCTATTGTGTGGAATAGATGTTTATAACAGGTATATCTGAGTTAATTTGTATATTTATACATTAAATGTGTCTTTTTCTGTAATAAGGTAATTGCATATATATTTTTCAAACCAAAATATTTTGTCTGAAGCCTTAAGTACATCACTTCTTATTCTGAAATCTTTCATTTGCTTACATGACCAACTTTCTTATGGGTTATTCCTCTTCTGGAAATCCTTGCAAAGGATTCCTACAGAATCCTATATCAAATGAAGTCAAATACAGTAAATGCTCTTGTGTATTTCATGACTCTTGCCCCGCTTGCTTAAAAGTTTTGTACTCACACGTATGATAAACTATGACCATTTCAGGCCTGTTATTCAAACTGCTTCTATACTCTAAGCACTTGTAAAAGGTCACATGATTCAAGTCCTTGCTCATTTATGATAACTAGACACAATACTAGGCAATGAAGTGGGCATAGATTTTCCCTGATAAAGGGGTAGTAAAACCTGCACTGCTCAACCAAACTTTACTCAGTTCTTGCTGGATTACAAATCCCAGAATAATGTAACATTCTGGGAGCTGTAGTCCAGCAACATCAAGGTTGTATTCTGAAAGCAATATTGCAGAGTAAAACTTTTCCCCAAATCTCCACAGCCAGTAACTGTCTTAAAATGCAAAAAATCCTCCAATGAGAACCCAGGCTGATGTGTAATTCCTGCAACTGGAGTTGGAAGCTTTAAGCACAGTTTCCCAGCACTGCACAACCTGTCCTTTTTCCCCATATCTTATTCCGGTGTCATATAATGAAGGAAAGAAATAACATAACTATCTCTATATGTAAGATAACAGCAAGATGCCCGAAATGGTGCTGGAAATCAGTACTCATTGTTCAGTTCTTTTGCATTAATAAGTTTTTGTTTAGTAGAATTCTCATTGGTGAATTTTCTTGCATCTGGAATCAAGGTTTTCAACAACTTCTATAGAAAACTATGAGGTGCTGTTGGACTGCAAAACAGCTGGGTTTACATCCCTTTAAAAACAGCAAATAATGTGTTTGGGCATACAGGTCTCTTGTGTATTGCATGTTGCATCAATCTGCCACTTGAACCACCTCTGTTGTGTGAGAAGTAAGGTGGTAAATACAGTGTTACCTTAGCATCTTGCACTTATACAGGTAGGTGCTTGCCAACATTTGCATACAATTTACAAAACAACACAATTTTTTTTTTTTATATTACTGGACAATTACACTGGAATTTTGGGAAGCTATGTTGCACTTGCGGTTGAAACATGGCAAATTGCTTTTAGGATTGGCTGAATAAACCACAGGGTTTCAACCAAATCCAAAACTTAAGATGCACATGCAAATTAAGTAAAATTACAGGTAAAATATCAGAAAAAACTGTTATAAAATCACACATGATAATTTAGAGATAATAATTAGGGTTTATACTGTATTTGGTTCTGCCAGGTACTCAAATGAGTCCAAATCTGAATCATTCTCAGATTTAACAAAATTTGGGATTTAGGTGCATCCCTACAAATTGAACCAATTTGCACTCCTATAGAAAATTAGCCCATATGTTTTCTGTCTAAGTTTAGCAGAGTAGACTGGAAGAAGGCTACTGGTATGACCAATCCCTATTACTCCTTCTTCATTTGCAGATATAAGGGATCATTTATGAAGTGCAGTTGCGGTCATGTAAAATATTCACAGTAATTGCACAAAAAATGCCATTCATTACTTGCATCTAATGCTGCTCCTTGCTGCATTGTGGGTAAAAAAATATGGCAAATTACACATCCCTATGATTGCACTCTTAAATAAGCTTCTCTTTTGACAGAGCTCAATTTGCGTTTGTACTGAACAAACACACTGTAGAACCTACCAGCTAAATTCTGCAAAGAAAAAAACAATTCATACACGCAAAAAATCATGAATTCATATTTACTGTTAATTCCTTTTCTGTCAATCACAAAGGCAGCAAGGACACAAAAGAGAAGCATTTGTCTATAGCTAAGAAAAAACACCCTATAATCAAGCCTCACCCTATAAAGCTGTAACTGATAAAATGTTCTCCAGATATTAAAGGATTCATCCTTTTATATCTGTAAAAGAATATATTCTTGCATAATCTTTGGGCTTTGATAAAAGGCCATGAAAATCCCAGTGGAGATATGATGACACTTTTGGTTTATAAGAGGATCACATTTAGAATCACAGCATCTGACAATACAGGTATGGGACCTGTTATCCAGAATGCTCTGGACTTGGGGGGTTTCCAGATAATGGAAACTTTAAAGGGGTTGTTCACCTCTGAGTTAACTGTTAACGGTATGATTTAGGGAGTGATATTCTGAGATAATTTGCATTTAATAAAATATGAATAGATTAAATAAAACATGGAATATTAATAGGGGAGGGTCAGAACAGCAAGATGATTAATAAAAAGTAGCAATAATAATACATTTATAGCTTTACATAGTATTTGTTTTTGACATGGTCAGTGACCCCCTTTTGAAAGCTGGAAAGAATCAGGAGAAGAAGGCAAATAATTCATAAACTATAAAAAATAAATAATGAAGACCAATTGATAAGTTGCTTAGAATTGGCCATTCTATAACATACTAAAAGCTGAACCACCCCTTTAAGTCTACCAGAAAATCATTTAAACATTAATAGGCTGGTTTTGCTTCCAATAAGGATAAAGGGAGATGGCCTTTCCATAATTTAGAGCTTTCTGGATAACGAGTTCCCAGGTATAATGGATCCCATACCTTTATTTGAAACTAAAGTTCTCTTTAATTCACCAATAACCTTGCAGAACAGAGATCTTTGCAAAGTTCTGAAGTCAAGATTAGGGATGTCGCGGACTGTTCGCCCGCGAACTAATTCGCGCGAACATCGACCGTTCGCGTCCGCCGAATGTTCGCGAACGTCGCGCGACGTTCGCCAATTTGGGTTCGCCTTAGCTGGCGCTTATTTTTGCCCTCTCACCCCAGACCAGCAGATACATGGCAGCCAATCAGGAAGCTCTCCCTCCTGGACCACCCCCACACCCCCTGGACCACTCCCCTTCCATATATAAACTGAAACCCTGCAGCGTTTTTTCATTCTGCCTGTGTGTGCTTGGAAGAGCTAGCGTAGGGAGAGAGCTGTTTAGTGATTTGAGGGACAGTTGATAGTAACTTTGCTGGCTAGTAATCTACTTGATACTGCTCTGTATTGTAGGGACAGAACTCTGCAGGGATTTGAGGGACAGTGAGTTTAGGTTAGTTAGCTTTGCTGACTAGTAATCTACCTTCTACTGCAGTGCTCTGTATGTAGCTGCTGTGGGCACTGCTTCTGATCTCATCTGCTGACTGCTGTAATAACCCAATAGTCCTTGTAAGGACTGCTTTTATTTTCTTTTTTGTTTTTTTACTTTGCTACTATAAGAGCCCAGTGCTATTAGTCTAGCTGTGTTGGGGAGTGGGACTGGTGAGCTGCTCCTCCTAGTAGTTCACCACTACCAGCACCAACCAGAGTCAAAATTGTTACAAAGTATCTTATTTGCACCTGTTAGCTGTTCTGAGCTCTCTGCCAAAAGCTAATTAAGTTAGAAACTGTTTTTTTTCTGGCTGTTCAGTTCAGAGAAAAGAGGGACTGGTGTGCTGCTCCTCCTAGTAGTTCACCACTACCAGCACCAACCAGAGTCAAAATTGTTACAAAGTATCTTATTTGCACCTGTTATCTGTTCTGAGCTCTCTGCCAAAAGCCAATTAAGTTAGAAACTGTTTTTTTTCTGGCTGTTCAGTGCAGAGAAAAGAGGGACTTTCCAGTACAAAAGAGGGACAGGGGGTTGAGTGGTCAAAAGAGGGACAGTTGGGAGGTATGCAAGTGCCACCTAGCTGTGTGAGCTTTTTCACATTCTGTCTAAATAACAATAATAATTCCGTGTCCATAAACATCACCTGAGTGATGTTTTTACAGCAGCAATAATATATTCCGTATCCACTACTGTATACGTTGCCCTTGCAGGCATTGTTTGCCCAGTCTTTAACCAAGTGCCACCTAGCTGTGTGAGCTTTTTCACATTCCGTGTCCAGAAACATCACCTGAGTGACGTAGTGTGATTTCTGCCCTTTACAGCACAAAACGCAGCGCTGTGTCAACAATGTATTTTTCAGATACATTTTTGCCCTTGATCCCCTCTGGCATGCCACTGTCCAGGTCGTTGCACCCTTTAAACAACTTTAAAATCATTTTTCTGGCCAGAAATGTCTTTTCTAGCTTTTAAAATTCGCCTTCCCATTGAAGTCTATGGGGTTCGCGACGTTCGCGAACCGTTCGCATTTTTGGACGCATGTTCGCGAATATGTTCGCGAACATTTTTTCCGCCGTTCGCTACATCCCTAGTCAAGATCAAGATCAAATTTGGGCAGCAGTAATCAAGATCCAAGTCTAAAATTGAAGATGGGTTTAACAAATCATCTAAGCATATGGGGCATTTTTTTCTATGGGCATGTTTTTAAAAGCCAATCTGAACAGTATGTGGATCAAGTTTATTGGTAAAGCATTAATTAAGATATTCAAGAATCAGTGCAATAGAAGCAGAGATTTCTCTTCAGACATCAATTTTAAGGTAAGCAGTTAGCCAAGGAGGAAGATTTCTGACAAAGCTGAAGAAAAACCTCTGAATTAAAATTCCATTATACTGCTTGAATATCTAAGGACTTGTCTTTGAAACTCAATGGCTGAAGATAAAGGCTGTCATAATGTTATCTGTGTATATAACACATTTGTGTAAGAACGTACGCATGCGTCCTGTTCGGCGCAGGCGCGGGCGCGGTAATGCGCGCCGGCGACGGTCGCTGACGCGGTGGCGACGGCGACGGTCGCGGGCGCAGGGACGTAGGCGGAAACGCCTGTGACGGACGTGCTGGCGTCAGTTCCGCGACGTCAGCGTGAGGACACTAGTTTGGCGCCAAAAGATATGCATTTAAACCAGATCCAGACTAACATGCATTGCCTGGTTATTAGGTTAATTACTGAAACCCTAGCATCTCTTACTACTTGAATTTCCTGTTGTGACCCTGCCTGAACCTGGACTACGATTTCTGCTGCCTGCCTCGACTCTTCTGCTTGTCTTATCGTTACGAACCTCGCTGCCTGCCTTGACCTCAGACTTCCTGACTACGACCTTGCCTTATCCTCTGTACCGCGTTTGATAGTCTTATTGGCTACTCTCCACAACCCTGCTCCCTGTTCCATCCCAGGTGGGTAGTGGTTGTGTGAGGCGCTTGTGAGTTCGAAATCTTCAGCTCCAGCTCCTTCTCCGCCTGGATCACACCGGTAAGCCTGACAGTATAACCAGGCCCAAGATGGATCCAGCTGAAGGGGCCTCTCCGTTTGCTGTCCTAACCCAGCAGCTGTCCTCTCTGACGCAAGCGGTCCGGGAGCTGCAAAGTGGATATGCTCAGCTACAGGAGCATATCAGATCTCATCCGCCAGCGGCTCTCTCTTCCACTTCTGCTGCCACTCCTCCTGCGCCAACAGAGGTTCAAGTTATCACATCGGAGATCTCTGAACCCAAGGTGGCTTTCCCAGAGAAGTTTGCCGGAGACCGGAAGCTGTTTCGGAATTTCAGGAGCAACTGCAAGCTGCTGTTCTCCTTAAAGCCCCACACTTATCCTACTGAGCAAACCCGGGTCAGGGTTATTATCTCTTTTCTCACGGGAGAACCACAGACCTGGGCCTTTCGTCTCATGGACCGCCACAGTCCAGTCTTGGCTTCGGTGGATTCCTTTTTTGATGCAATGGCGGTCATTTTCGATGATCCCCACAGAGTCACTACTGCTGAGGCTGCCTTACGTGCCCTGAAGCAAGGGGTCCGTCCTGCTGAGGATTATACGTTGGAGTTCCGGCAGTGGGCAGACGACACAGAATGGAACCCTGCCGCACTAAAAAACCAATACCGCTTCGGACTTTCTTCTGAGTTAAAGAACGAATTGGCCTGTACTGGCATTCCGGACAGTTTGGAAGACCTCATCCTCCTCGCTATTCAACTTGATCAGAGGCTCCGAGAGCGTAGAGAGGAAGAAAAGGCGGAGAAAGGGGGTCTTTCACCTCAGACCTGGATGTTACCATCCGCTCCTCCTCCGGTTCGGATGCCGTCCACCTTTTCTTCAGCCATGCCTCCACCTGTCTTCGGTACAGCCCCAGAGCCTATGCAGATTGGTGCTATTAAATCTGCTTTATCTCCGGAGGAACGCATCAGACGCCGCAGACTGAATCTCTGTCTTTACTGTGGTCAAGCAGGCCATCTGCTTCGGGGTTGTCCGGTCCGCCCAGCGGGTAAGAAGTTGCTCGAAAAAGACTTTACCCCCTGCCATGTTCCTGTGCCTCTCTTGACAGTCTCTTTGTCTTTACAGTGGGGAGACCAACAGGTAGAACTCCAAGCAATCCTTGACTCTCGGGCCAGCGGATGCTTTCTGGACAATAGAGTAGCACTACGGTTCCAGATTCCGCTCCAAGCCAAGAAGAATCCCGTAGCTCTCCGGGTGGATTTTCTTTGTCGAGAAGAAAGATCATTCATTAAGGCCGTGTATAGACTACCGGGATTTGAACAAGATCACAGTTAAGAATCGTTACCCACTTCCTCTCATTCCTGAACTATTTCAACGATTGGCGGAGGCTAAGATCTTTTCTAAATTGGATCTTCGGGGCGCTTACAATTTGGTCAGAATAAGAGAGGGCGATGAATGGAAGACAGCCTTTCGTACTCATTACGGGCATTTTGAATACCTGGTCATGCCCTTTGGTCTCTGCAACGCTCCTGCAACTTTTCAACATTTTGTTAACGACGTCTTCAGAGACTTCCTCGATATATTTGTCATCATTTATTTAGATGATATTCTTGTTTTTTCTAATTCTTTGGAAGAACACAGAGTTCATGTGAAGAAGGTTCTGGCCCGTCTACGCACTCATCAGTTATATGCTAAAGTTGAGAAATGTGTGTTTGAACAATCATCTGTAGATTTTTTGGGGTTCTGTATTTCTCCTCAGGGTATCCAGATGGACTCAAGGAAGATTTCTGCAATTCTTAATTGGCCGATTCCGTCTTCTAAGAAGGCCGTTCAATGTTTTATCGGCTTTGCAAATTTTTATAGAAAATTTATAAAAAAAATTTCTCAAGTCATCCTTCCAATCACTGAACTGACGCGCAATAATCAAAAGTTTGTTTGGTCTACTCGGGCTCAGGAGGCTTTTGAGAAATTGAAGACACTCTTCACTTCAGGTCCAATTCTTCACCATCCTGACGTTTCCCTTCCTTTCATTCTGGAGGTAGATGCTTCAGAACTTGTGGTGGGTGCTGTGTTGTCTCAGAGAACTGGGTTTCAAGAGGATCTTCATCCTGTTGCCTTCTTTTCTCGTAAACTGGCCAAGAGTGAGTGTAATTACGATGTGGCTGACCGTGAATTACTCGCTATCAAGCTGGCACTTGAAGAATGGAGGAACCTCCTCGAAGGGTCTAAACATCCGATTCTCATTTTTACTGATCACAGGAATCTGGAATATTTACGTTCAGCTAAACGGCTTAGACCCAGACAAGCAAGATGGGCGTTATTTTTCAAGAGATTCAATTTTCATCTTACTTACCGACCTGGATCAAAGAACGTTAAAGCAGATGCTTTATCTCGAATGTTTTCTTCTGAAAACGAGGTTTCCTTGGCCCCTGAGACAATTCTAAATTCTAATAACTTTCTTCTGCTTCAATCAACCCTGGTGGATAGAATTAAAGACGCTTCTTTAAACATTTCTGAATCATCGTTAATGCCTAAGGAAGGTCTTCTTTTTCATCAAGGCAAAATTTTTGTCCCAGAATCAATGCGTTTGGAGGTTCTTAAAAATAGTCATGATTCTAAATTGGCAGGTCATCCAGGTATAAAGAAAACTATTGTCTTGGCCAAGAGATTATTTTGGTGGCCTGGGATGGCTAAGGACTGTTTTAAATTTGTTGCTTCATGTGAAATTTGTTCTAGATCTAAGGACTCTCACTCTAGGCCTATTGGTCTTCTTCAACCTCTGCCAGTGCCTTCCCGTCTATGGGGATCAGTTTCTTTGGACTTCATTTCCGATTTACCACTGTCCTGTGATTGTTCCACCATTGTTGTTTTTGTTGATCGTTTAACCAAGATGGCACATTTTAAATCTCTACCAAAACTTCCTTCCGCCTCCGAGACTGCCGATACCTTCATTAAAGAAGTGGTAAGACTCCATGGCCTTCCAGATGAAGTAGTGTCGGATCGGGGACCACAATTTACATCACAGTTCTGGAAATCATTGTGCAAAGCACTCAAGATTTCGGTGTCTCTTTCCTCTGCGTTTCATCCTCAGTCCAATGGCCAGACCGAGCGAACTAATCAAACTCTCGAGCAATACCTGAGGTGTTATTCTTCTTACCTCCAAGACAATTGGGTCAATCTTCTTCCTTTTGCGGAGTTTGCTTATAATAATTCCCATCACTCATCAATTAACCAGTCCCCTTTTTTCGCAAATTATGGTCTTCATCCAGTAACTTTTCCCTCTGCCATTGTTTCTGATATTTTAGTTCCCGCTGTCAAGGACAGATTAACTTTTCTATCGAATAATTTTCAAAGGCTCCAAGAAAACATCAGGAAGGCGCAACAAAATTTCAAGACTTACGCTGATCGGAGGCGGAGAGGCGACCCAGAGTTCAAGGTGGGTGACCGTGTGTGGTTATCAACTGTTAACCTTAAGCTTTCTTGTCCCAGTAGGAAGTTGGGTCAACGTTTCCTGGGTCCTATTTCTATCATCCGCCAAGTCAATCCTGTGGCCTTCCAGCTTAAACTTCCAGCATCCTGGAAAATACATCCTGTATTTCATGCTGCTCTTTTAAAACCGGTCTCGATGTTCCGATTTCCTGGGTGTTCGGCTCCTCCACCGCTTCCCGTGGTGGTTGACGGTCAAGAGGAATTTGAGGTGGAAGAGATCCTGGATTCAAATTAAGAGGCAAACGGCTCCAGTACCTGGTGAGGTGGAAGGGTTATGGTCCGGAAGAAAATTCTTGGGAACCGGCATCCAACATCCACGCTCCTGAGTTGTTGGACAGATTTCATGGAACCTATCCTGGTAAGCCTGCTGGTTGTCGCGTCCTGAGGCCGCTCCTTGATGGGGGGCAATGTAAGAACGTACGCATGCGTCCTGTTCGGCGCAGGCGCGGGCGCGGTAATGCGCGCCGGCGCGTGACGCGGACGCCGGCGACGGTCGTTGACGCGGTGGCGACAGCGACGGTCGCGGGCGCAGGGACGTAGGCGGAAACGCCTGTGACGGACGTGCTGGCGTCAGTTCCGCGACGTCAGCGTGAGGACGCTAGTTTGGCGCCAAAAGATATGCATTTAAACCAGATCCAGACTAACATGCATTGCCTGGTTATTAGGTTAATTACTGAAACCCTAGCATCTCTTACTACTTGAATTTCCTGTTGTGACCCTGCCTGAACCTGGACTACGATTTCTGCTGCCTGCCTCGACTCTTCTGCTTGTCTTATCGTTACGAACCTCGCTGCCTGCCTTGACCTCGGACTTCCTGACTACGACCTTGCCTTATCCTCTGTACTGCGTTTGATAGTCTCATTGGCTACTCTCCACAACCCTGCTCCCTGTTCCATCCCAGGTGGGTAGTGGTTGTGTGAGGCGCTTGTGAGTTCAAAATCTTCAGCTCCAGCTCCTTCTCCGCCTGGATCACACCGGTAAGCCTGACACATATGGATGTGCTGTCTGCCTTTTGTGACTTGCGTTTGGTAATTATAAGAGGAGGAGGATGAAAGAAAGGAGCACCTCCTGCAATATTTCTTCCATTTAGCCACCAGTAAAGGGATACAATCCTCATAATATAGTTTTAGGACTTGCAGGAAAAACATTAAGTTTTAGGTCATATTTATAAATAAACCTTGAAAATGCACATAAGAACTTCCTTAAAGCTGCCTCGGCTTTTCTATCTGTAGGATTCCTCAGACCCCAACTGTACTCAAGGGTTTAGATAGTTCTCAGGGCAAATGCCAGATCAAGTTAGGGAAATAAGGATCAAAAAGAAAATTCTAAATGTTCTGTTAATAAATCTGGAACTTGCCACATTCTGAAGCCTTACTAGTGGAAATGTAAAGTATTTTTTACTAATAATAAGTGCCATGATTTATTTTTACAATTGTGTTGAAACAACCAAAAAAAACAGCTTTACGATATAAAGTTTATCTCTTTGTGGATGATCTCATGCTTAACATTACTAAATCTCTTCCATCATCTGTTTGGCCATATTTCAGTCCAACATGTCAACAATAAATCAAATGAGTTAAAGGACAAGGAAAGGCTGAAATGAAGTGTAATTCATTCTAACTGCATCTTCATAAAGTTTTCGTAGAACTTACTGCTTCTCCTATCAGTGTTTTCCTTCCTCTGTATGCTGCTCTGTTCAAAACCTGCCGGCAGTACTAGGGCGATGTCAACAAATTCTTTGCATTCCATCCTCACACTGCCCGAGGCAGCAGACCTATGGCTTTTTCCATTCTAAAACCACTTATGAGTGTTGCTTTGCTTCCTTGATTGACGTCGCTTTAAGGAATCATGGTTGGAGGAATTTTCACGCATGCGCAATAGGTTTCTTGGTGTCAGCCCTACAATGTATGGAACTGAGACATTTAGACGTGTAGATTTTATCTCTGCAAATGTCTGTAACACAGAATTAATTTAGCAATTCAGTACAATATATTATGGACTTTTATTCCTGCAAAGATTATGGGGTAAGCTTTCCTTCTCCTTTAAATATTAATTTACTACAGTTTAAATTAATCCAGTTAAGCTTGCAGAAGTTGGAGTTTAGATGACTCCCCATATCACAGTTTATGTATTTATTTACAAATACTATTACCCTTCTCTTTGAAAGATGTCTTGGTTGGGCTGTCAGTCTGTTAGGCTATTCTACTTATACTGAAGTATATTTGTCATGCTCTGTCTATCCCTATCACTTGTAAAGACTTACAGAAGAACAATTATAATTTCACTCATGTGGGAAACTGGGCAGCAAACTTGTCGGGATCCAGCAGATCTGGCTCAAGCTGAGCCGACATCTCCTCAGGCCTGTGTTCCCACTCCGGCGCCTGTTGCTGGGTCGAGCGCGTGTCCTGATGCACGCGCGCGCTCTGACGCGAGCGCGCGTTCTAACGCAGGCGCGCGTTCTGACGCCAACATGCGTCCTGGGGTTAAAAGGTCACTCCGACCTAGGCCCAGTGCGAGGTGATCGTCTTACTGACACTAAGCGTATACTACTGATGTCTGTTCTGATTTCGACTACGGCTTGTTCCTGACTACTCTTCTGATTATCCCTGGATTCCTGCATTTGCTCGTCTGATCTCGACCTTGGCTTTCCTGACTACTCCTCTGGATTTCCCTCAACTGGTACCTGGTTCTTGATCGTTTCTGTGTATGACCCGGCCTGTTCCTGACTTCGCTTCGTCACCTGCAGATAAGTGCTGGCCCTTATTACGAACTGTTATTTCTGCGGGCTCACCTAGCACTCCTGCTATTCCTTATCTGGGGGCGTCCTGTATCAACCCTCAGGGCGCAACCCAGTGGGAAGCGTGGGGGAGGCTCATACCTTCAGACTCGCCTCGACTCCTGACAGTATCACCTCGTCATGGAGTCCGAAGAACCAGCGCTCTCCCCTTTAGAAATCGTTGCTCAGCAATTAGCTGGTCTTACTCGGGCTGTTCGAGATTTACAAGGGGGCTACCAACAACTACAGACCCAGATGCAAGACATGACTGTTGCTGCCGCTCCTCCTCCTGGACCCCCATTTTCGGTTGCTTTCCCGGGAGTAGCTTCTTCTTCCACACATCCGACGCCCGAGCCCAAGATACCACTTCCTGAACGCTTTTCAGGAGATCGAGCTAAATTCAGGGCTTTTGAAAATGACTCATGTTTTCCCTGAAAAGTCAATCTTATGCTACAGAACAAATCAGGGTGGGAGTGATTATGTCCCTGTTGTCCGGAGAACCCAAGACTTGGGCTCATCGTCTGTTTGAAACCCAAAGTCCCCTACTGGCTAGTGTGGATATATTTTTTTCAGCTATGGCTCAGATCTATGACGATCCTAAGAGGTCCGACACTGCTGAAACTATGATCCGGACTCTTTGTCAGGGCAAACGCCCAGTAGAAGATTATGTGACGGATTTCCGCACCTATGCCACTGACACCGAGTGGAATGACAAGGCCCTCAGACATCAATTCCGCTTGGGTTTGAGTCCTACTCTGAAGGATGAGTTAGCCAGAGTAGGAGTACCTGATTCATTGGAGTCTTTGATCGACCTGTGTGTACAGATTGATCGTCGTCTAAGGGAGAGACGCGCAGAGAGAGCTGCAACACCTTCTTTTGGAGCATCCTGGGTACTACCTAAGGCCCCTCTGCCTTCATACGTCTCTGCAACTTCGTCATCTATTTCCTCCCCTGCTTCGATAACAACTGCTCCTGAACCTATGCAGATTGGACTTTTGAGAACAGCTATCTCAGCTCAGGAGAGGTCTCGCAGAAGAGAGAACAATTTATGCCTTTACTGCGGTCTGTCTGGTCATTTTTTGAGGAACTGTCCTACCCGACCAGGGGGTAAGCATATTCATCCGACTTATTTTCCGTCCTCATCCTCCTCCTCTCGAGAATTGCCTATGCTCATTGTTCCTATTTCTCTACAGTGGCCCCAAGGGTTCCTAAGGAGTAAAGTCGTCATAGACTCGGGAGCCTGTGGTTGTTTTGTCGATAAAGAATTTATTAAAGCTCACAATATTCCGACCCGACCCAAGAATCAACCATTTCTTGTGAGGACAGCAGATGGCTCCCAACTTTCCTCTGGACCAGTGATGTTAGAGACCACACCACTTATTGTTATCACTGACTCTAATCATGTTGAGACTTTATCTTTTGATGTGGTGTCCTCTCCTCTTTTCCCGTTAATTTTTGGTTTCCCATGGTTGAAGTTACACAATCCCTCAATAAATTGGAGCACTGGGGCATTACAATTTTCGTCTGTGGCTTGTATTTCTCATTTCTTTATGCCCAAGACCACTTCTGAAAACATTTTCTTTGTGTTCACCTCAAGATCCTCGTTTTCAGGCTATTCCTTCTTTTCTTCAGGACTACATGGATGTCTTTGATCAAAAGGGAGCTGACACACTACCCCCTCATCGAATTTATGATTGTCCTGTAGATTTGCTTCCTGGGACTCCAATTCCTTTCGGACGTATTTACCCTCTGTCTGAGCCTGAACTGTTGGTCCTGAAAGATTATATCAACGAGAATTTGAAGAAAGGGTTTATTCGTCCTTCCACTTCACCTGCAGGGCGGGTATTTTCTTTGTGGAGAAAAAGGACCATTCCTTACGGCCCTGCATTGATTACAGACACTTAAATCAAATCACTGTAAAAAATCGTTACCCGTTACCTCTTATTCCTGAATTATTCCAAAACCTTCGTGGGGCCAAGATTTTTTCTAAATTAGACTTGCGAGGGGCGTATAATTTGGTAAGGATTCGTCAAGGAGATGAGTGGAAGACGGCTTTTCGAACCCGTTTTGGACATTATGAGTACCTCGTTATGCCATTTGGTTTGTGAAACGCACCTGCTACTTTTCAGCATTTTGTTAATGACATTTTCAGAGATTTTTTGGATCAATTTTTGATTGTCTATCTAAACGATATCTTAATTTTTTCTTCCTCCGAACAAGACCATGAGGTGCAACTAAGGAAGGTTTTTAACCGTCTGCGAACTCATCGTTTGTATGCCAAACTGGAGAAATGCGAATTTTGCAAGTCTTCAGTGGAGTTCCTGGGGTTTGTGATCTCTTCTGATGGAGTTTGCATGGACAAGAAGAAGGTGTCCGCTATTCTAGATTGGCCTGTTCCTTCTTCCCGGAAAGCAGTACAAAGTTTCGTCGGATTTGCGAATTTTTATAGAAAGTTTATTAAGGACTTTTCTAAGATCATCGCTCCTATCACAGATTTAACCAGTTCCACTAAACACTTTCAGTGGACTACACAAGCACAAGAGGCATTTGATCAATTAAAACATCTGTTTACGTCTGCTGCTGTCTTAAAGCATCCTAACCCTGTACTGCCTTACATTCTAGAAGTTGATGCGTCTGAAACTGCTATTGGTGCTATTTTATCCCAGAGGACCGGCAATAACAACGCTCTTCATCCTGTGGCTTTCTTTTCTAAGAAACTCTCCATTTCAGAGAAGAATTATGATGTTTCTGACCGGGAACTCTTGGCCATTAAAGCAGCATTTGAAGAATGGCGTCATTTGTTGGAAGGAGCATCGCACCCGATTATTATTTTTTCAGACCATAAAAATCTGGAGTATTTACGAACCGCCAAACGTCTCAAACCAAGACAAGCCAGGTGGGCATTGTTTTTTTCTCGTTTTAATTTCCATATAACCTATAGGCCTGGCTCTAAAAACAAGAAAGCTGATGTTCTTTCACGGTTACACAGTCAGGAAGAGGATCCTTTCCCCCCGGATACGATACTTCGTCCTCAGAATTTCTTTCTTCTTCAGAGTGAACTTTTTTCAAAGATCAAGGACGCGTCCTCTTCTTTATCTCCACACAGGGAGTTGCAAGTTTGTGATGGGTTATTTTTTTTGAAAGACAAAGTTTTCATTCCAGAAACACTTCGTTTAGAGACCCTAAGATTACTTCATGATCATCCATTGGCGGGTCATATGGGATATGTTAAGACTTTAGATCTTGCTCAAAGGTTCTTCTTCTGGCCTCACATGGCTAAGGACTGCAAGGATTACATATCTTCTTGTGAGACTTGTGCTCGGTTTAAGGATTCACATGTTAAACCTCTGGGGTTGCTACGTCCTTTACCAGTGCCTACTCGATTATGGGGTTCCATTTCCGTTGATTTCATTGTAGAGCTTCCTCCCTCGCAATAATACAAAGAAAGCTGATGTTCTTTCACGGTTACACAGTCAGGAAGAGGATCCTTTCCCCCCGGATACGATACTTCGTCCTCAGAATTTCTTTCTTCTTCAGAGTGAACTTTTTTCAAAGATCAAGGACGCGTCCTCTTCTTTATCTCCACACAGGGAGTTGCAAGTTTGTGATGGGTTATTTTTTTTGAAAGACAAAGTTTTCATTCCAGAAACACTTCGTTTAGAGACCCTAAGATTACTTCATGATCATCCATTGGCGGGTCATATGGGATATGTTAAGACTTTAGATCTTGCTCAAAGGTTCTTCTTCTGGCCTCACATGGCTAAGGACTGCAAGGATTACATATCTTCTTGTGAGACTTGTGCTCGGTTTAAGGATTCACATGTTAAACCTCTGGGGTTGCTACGTCCTTTACCAGTGCCTACTCGATTATGGGGTTCCATTTCCGTTGATTTCATTGTAGAGCTTCCTCCCTCGCAATAATACAATACAATTTTTGTAATTGTGGATCGACTCTCCAAGATGGCACATTTTGTTCCCCTCTCCGGTGTACCTTCTGCATCTTCTACGGCTGAGGTGTTTATTAAAGAAGTCGTCAGACTCCATGGAGTTCCAGACGAGATTGTGTCGGATCGGGGAGTACAGTTTACGTCCAAATTTTGGAGGGCATTGTGCAAAGCTCTAAAAATCAAGTTGGCTCTTTCCACGGCTTTTCATCCACAATCCAATGGGCAGACAGAGAGGACTAACCAAACGTTGGAACAATACCTACGTTGTTTTTCGTCCTTCCTCCAGGACAATTGGAGTGAGCTGTTACCGTTGGCTGAGTTCTCCTACAATAATGCTCTTCATTCCTCCACCAAGCAAACTCCTTTTTTCGCTAACTATGGTTTCCATCCGCACATGCTTCCTAATCTTCCTAAGGGTATAGAGGTGCCCGCGGTTCAAGAGAGACTTTCTTTTCTCCTCAATAATACCCTAAGAATTCAACAAGCAATGGCCCAAGCACAGAACAACTTCAAGGGTTTTGCTGATCATAAGAGAAGGAAGGGTTCTGAGTTTCAAGTTGGAGACCTGGTGTGGTTGTCTACCCGGCACATCAAACTTCCGTGTCCGTCTAAGAAGCTGGGTCAACGATTTTTGGGTCCCTTCCCCATTATTCGACGCGTGAACGAGGTAACTTTCAAACTTAAATTGCCAGCTACTTACAGAATTCATCCTGTTTTTCATGTAGCTTTATTGAAACCCGTGGTGAAGAATACCTTTTCGGGAAGAGACCACAGTCCCCCAGCTCCAGTAACTATTGAAGGTGTCGAGGAATTCGAAGTGGAGGCCGTCTTGGACTCTAGGTACTGGCGAGGTCGGCTTCAATATTTAATCCAGTGGAAGGGTTTTCCTCCAGAAGAGAATTCATGGGAACCCGTGAGTAATTTACATGCTCCTCAACTTATTGAGTTGTTTCATAGATCTCATCCTGACAGACCGGCTTCCACATGCACCCGGAGGTTGCATATTGAGGGGGGGCAATGTCGGGATCCAGCAGATCTGGCTCAAGCTGAGCCGACATCTCCTCAGGCCTGTGTTCCCACTCCGGCGCCTGTTGCTGGGTCGAGCGCGTGTCCTGATGCGCGCGTGCGTTTAGACGCGGGCGCGCATTTACGTGCGCGCGCTCTGACGCGAGCGCGCGTTCTGACGCGGGCGCGCATTTGCTTGCTTGCGCGCGTTCTGACGCAGGCGCACGTTCTGACGCCAACATGCGTCCTGGGGTTAAAAGGTCACTCCGACCTAGGCCCAGTGCGAGGTGATCGTCTTACTGACACTAAGCGTATACTACTGATGTCTGTTCTGATTTAGACTACGGCTTGTTCCTGACTACTCTTCTGATTATCCCTGGATTCCTGCATTTGCTCGTCTGATCTCGACCTTGGCTTTCCTGACTACTCCTCTGGATTTCCCTCAACTGGTACCTGGTTCTTGATCGTTTCTGTGTATGACCCGGCCTGTTCCTGACTTCGCTTCGTCACCTGCAGATAAGTGCTGGCCCTTATTACGAACTGTTATTTCTGCGGGCTCACCTAGCACTCCTGCTATTCCTTATCTGGGGGCGTCCTGTATCAACCCTCAGGGCGCAACCCAGTGGGAAGCGTGGGGGAGGCTCATACCTTCGGACTCGCCTCGACTCCTGACAAAACTGGAAAATGAGGTCCACTGTTGATAAATGCAAAGTTATGCACTTTGGCAAAAATAATATAAATGCAAGTTATACACTAAATGGCAGTGTGTAGATAACAAGTTGTCTAATTCTGGGCAGTGTCATTCTGTGGCTACTAAAGCAAATAAAGTTCTGTCTTGCATAAAAAAGGGGCATTAACTCAAGGGATGAAAACATAATTATGCCTCTTTATACGTCCCTGGTAAGGCCTCATCTGGAGTATGCAGTGCAGTTTTGGACTCCAGTCCTTAAGAGGGATATAAATGAGCTGGATAGAGTGCAGAGACATGAAACTAAACTGGTTAGAGGGATGGAAGACTTAAATTATGAGGGTAGACTGTCATGGTTGAGGTTGTTTTCTCTGGAAAAAATGTGCTTGCGAGAGGACATGATTACACTTTACAAGTACATTAGAGGACATTATAGACAAATAGCAGGGGACCTTTTTACCCATAAAGAGGATCACCGTACCAGAGGCCACCCCTTCGGACTAGAAGAAAATAACTTTAATTTAAAGCAACGTAGGGGGTTCTTCACAGTCAGGACAGTGAGAATGCACTGCCGGGTGATGTTGTGATGGCTGATTCAGTTAATGCCTTTAAGAATGGCTTGGATGATTGACAGAATATCAAAGGCTATTGTGATACTAAACTCTATAGTTAGCATAGGTATGGGTACATAGAATTTATGTGAAAGTATGGAGGGGTGAGTGTGGATGCTTGGTTTTCATTTGGAGGGGTTGAACTTGATGGACTTTGTCTTTTTTCAACCCGATTTAACTATGTAACTATGTGGCTAAAGCTACTGTGGTTAAGATGTGGTGTAGATGTGGTTCACCCCCACCTTAAAAGCTATTATCAAGCAGCACAACTTGTACAGATATTACTGTTATATGTAACTCCTCTCCAATTTTGTCTGCAGCTAAAACATTCCTTGATAGCCACCATTAAGGCCTGCATGCTGAATGGATCTTTTCCCTTAAATGCCAATTTGTCACACATACAGTACAGTAATAGGCAACACATATTGAAAATGTATTGTCCTCAACCTATTCTTTGGGACACATGCCTGGTTAACAGTACCCCCCAATGACAGCAAAAAGGTATTGATACAGATCATAACATTTATTGTCTCCTTTCTGCATAGGGGCTAATAGTTGTTAATCAGCCTGATTCTCCAACCACCAGTTATTGTATTTACAAAGCAAGCACCAGCATACCTGGATGTCAAGGAGATGGTGCACCTGCAGATCATCCAAATGTTTAAATAGAATTCCCATTCCATAGTTTTTCTCATTGATGGACCAGAATAAAAGGTCCTTCTTTCACTTTCTTTTCATCTTGCTAAAGTCAGATGTTTTTATTCTGGTATACTGAAGAAGACATATATTAGTATCTGCTGAATTTAGATATTAAAAACACATTAACCACTATATATCCAATTATAGTACATATATTTAAAAGTGCCCCATTATGTATCCCCTTCTAAATATTATTCAGCAGTTTGTAGCTGGCCAATCTGAACAGTTACTATAATTTAACAATAACTATTACTATAATTTACCAATAAGAATTGTGGCTTCTTCATACCCAATACCAGAAACTGGCTTCCACTGTCTGGTAACTGCCAGCCATATCAAACAAAATTATCTTTCTGCTTTTTTTGCCCACACTTACGTTTGCTCTTTTTGTTAACCCTGTACTTGCCATGTGTTTGCTCTGGAGATTCTACATTTCCATATTAGGAGTTGTGATATTGCTTGCAGGGAAACATTGGGGGCACAGTGGGTAAGAGGGATAATAATATAAGAAAACAAATTCTTGACATATGCATGAAAACATTACATATGTATAGTAATATAGCTTTGAGGCCAAATCTTATTTTAAAAATGTATTGTCACTTTTTGTACTTGCTATTTTCTGACTAATCATGACTATTTCTTTCTGGACAAAAAAAGATAGAAAAAAAAAAAGCAAGAAAACCAAAAATATTTCTTTCTATCCAGCAATGGAAGGGATTCTAGATAAACACTTAGGATTACAGCCTGTGCACCATGGGAAAAAGTAGAATAAAATATCTTCAATTGGAAAGACTTATTAAACTACTCCTCTGAATGCCTGTGGCTGATTTCACATGAGAAAAAGATATGAGGCAAATAGCACATGGGATATTTAGACTGGCACTACCACATGGCAGAGAACAGTAGCTGTCAAAACACCTCTGTCCACCTGTCACTACTGATATTATTTAAAGTAAATTTACTAATTTGCAAACCTGGCTTGAAGGGTTTGTGTTTATATTTGTGTATCTGCTAAGCTGCTGTTCCCTGTGCTTGAAACCTATATAGCAAATTCAGCACCTGTGTGTAAAAATCTTCATCCTAGTTTAATTAATCAGCAATACATCACACTAACTTTAAGAGACAAATTTCCGTTTTTTAAAATGGAAATTCAGCTCTTAAAGTGCAGTGAGCACATTAGTGCTCGCAGCACTAGTGATGCGGCCCTCCTCGACCTGCTCCGACGTTACAAGTTATAAGAGCGGAGCGGGAGGGGGGCGTCAGCAGCCACTTAAACGCGCCTGCCCATGAGGCCCTACTAAATGATCAATTTCAATATATATTGGTAAAACTTGACAACCTCTGGATATTTTGGGGGCCCTAAAATACATTTGCTGTGGAGTGCAGTAACATTTAGTTACGCCTATTTTACATGAGACAGGTTTTCACTATAATTCTGCAGAATGACATCTACTTAATAACTAACTCTACACAGCTCGTCGGCATTCTGCTCAATTCCAACCTAAATAGCTACTCCCACGGCTTTAAAGTAGCTGTTTCAATCGCAAAGTTACTGAAACGCACATTTCCAACGCAGGGAAGAAGTAAACCATCCATACATTAAAATATTCATTGTTTGTTGTTGTAATACCTCTATTTCCCAATCCTATATTAGCTTGCTTTAAGTACTGAGCAAGCTACACCATCGTTCTAAGCGATACTTCCCTTTTTTAGCCACTATCAGGTATAAGTTAAAACAGGGCAATCATTAGTAGTGCTATTCGGCTATTGATTGTCCCGTTATTACAAGACACTGACAATGCGCATATTGTCAATCATTAAATCCACCGCAGAAGCATCAATGTCCGGCTTCTTGACTCCTACCTGACAGCTAAGCCCGACACCACAAGTCTCATCTCGCGAGGTGATAGCTTCAAGACGTAGTCGTCTCGCGAGGTGATATATGTAGCCTTGGGTTTAGCTGTCAGCTTGGATTTGGAATATTAATGGTGTTGCCGGGCGTTAAAGCAGTGTTTTGGGATTGTGGGTTCTGTTAAAATAATTGGTCTTGTCCCGCAAATTGCGGTATGTAATATTTTCCTCTGTTTCACGAGACCTTTACACAGAAATGTACATGATAACCAGTTTTTATAAACGTGCATAGGGGTACTAGTTATAAGAAGTATTACTTTATAAATGTGCATGCTATCTATAAGGGATTTTTTTGCGTTTTAATATTCTTTTCCAAGTTTTCCAGTTATTTTTATTCTGTATCAAAGCTATTTTTTCCACAAATTTTCTCTACTGTCTTAAGGTGGCCATAGACACACAAATCCTGTCGTACGAATCGAGGATTTGTACGATTTTCGGATCGTGTGTGGAGTGTCCGTGTGCCGTCATCTTTCGTCCGGCGGAGATCGGTCGTTTGGTCGATCGGTCAGGTTTGATTTTGACCCGACCGATCCCGCCGGAACCCACGGCACATCGTAATCGGATCGTTCGGCCATATGGCCGAACAATCAGATTACACCCGATGTAGCCATGTTTGTTAATTGCATATCGGGGAAAGATCCGCTCGTTTGGCGTTGTTGTTAAACGAGCGGATCTTTGCGTCTATGGCCACCTTTAAACCTATCTGTGACCCACAGGTTATTAGTAGTTCCAACGTTTGGGAATGTATGCCTCCTGAATTAAAAGTTAGTTCCTAAAGATTTCTTTGGGAGAAATTATAGTGTAAGATGATTAATAACCATGTAGCTCAATTTTTTTTCTTTACCCTTTCCAATTTCCTTTAAAACTGTCCAGTTTATCCATAGATTTGGAAAAGTTCCCTCTTCCTGTTGAATTCCAACATAAAATGGATATTTTTATATAGATATTATTTTAGTTTAGTACATAGTAGAGCATAGTACCATCTTTACTATGATGTGTGATTCTTTTCTCTGGTTTTGGACCTTATGCAGGAATTGTGTAACAGATTTTGTCCACATCTCTTGGGGGATTTCTATGCCTTCAGGTCAATTTGAAATAGGGATGCACCGAATCCAGGATTCGGCCTTTTTCAGCAGGATTCGGTCGAATCCTTCTGCCCAGCCAATCCGAATCCGCAAATTAGGGGCGGGGAGGGAAAACGCGCGACTTTTTGTCAGAAAACAAGGAAGTAAATATATGTTTTCCCCTTCCCATCCCTAATTAACATATGCAAATTAGGGTTCGGATTTGGTTCGTTATTCAGCCGAAATCTTTCATGAAGTATTTGGGGGTTCGGCCGAATCCAAAATAGTGGATTCTATGCATCCCAACTTTGAAACCTTTCCCTTAATTAGGCATTTGTGTACAGTAGAGCATGGTTTATTCAGTGGAACCTTACCAATACTTGTTCTTTTCTGTTCCAAAATGCCTTGTGTAATTTTAAAGGACATATTACATTTTTTGATGGCATTGTGCTAATTGGCTGGATCAACAACTATGCGGGGATCAGAATTTATTTTTAATTAAAATATCTAATTTTATAGCAGCAGTGTTGATAACAGTGCCCGTAATTTTGACTACATGGTCCAATTAGCCATGTGCATTATGTGTCAGTCTTCCTTAGAATAAAGTAATTTATGCAAGTCTGTGCCACTTTCAGAGTTCAGTTATTTTATAAATTCTTGGTTCTGAAAATAAACACTTGTTTTTTTTATAGAATGATTTGTGAATATGTGATGGCCTCAAGAGGGAAATCAGAAACTTTCAAACTGAGACAGAATTTAGAAGAACAGTTGGATCGGTTAATGCAACAACTTCAAGACCTAGAAGAATGCAGGTAAAAGAGTTTCACACTGAATTAGTAATGGCTGCTTACACAGTATAATTTTAAATGTAGATTAAAGATGGCCATAGACGTGCAGATTTTATTCTTTGTGTGACAAACGCTTGTTTGTTTCAGTTTAACAATCTAGCAGATGTTCAGAAATCTGATGTTC
Source organism: Xenopus laevis (assembly GCF_017654675.1). Lineage (NCBI taxonomy): Eukaryota > Metazoa > Chordata > Amphibia > Anura > Pipidae > Xenopus > Xenopus laevis. The sequence continues at coordinate 51,827,192 of NC_054384.1, read as the reverse complement.
TGGCCATTAATTGACAGATAGCAATCGCACAAATGTCATGCCCAACAAATAATAGTTTAGTGCACTAAAGGTGATATATTAAAAACTATGGATGCATTGAATCCAGATTTAGGCTGAATCCAAGCGTTTTTCAGCAGGATTCAGATGCGGCAAAATTCAAGTGCCTAAGAAAACCTGAACAAATGACACAAGTGCACTGCAATAATGAAATCTAACTCTTTAATTGCTTATTGTCTACTACTTCACTCCTCATAAACCTCATTATCCTTGGATCACAGTTCTGATTTTCATAATTGTGTTGGTGTATCCTAAAATCATCCAAGCCATTCTTAAAGGCATTACCAAACCATTCTTAATGCCTTTAAGATTGGCTTGGATGATTTTTTGAACAGACATAATATCAAAGGCTGTTATGATACTAAATTCTATAGTTAGTATAGATATGGGTATATATAATTTATGTGAAAGTATGGAGGGGTGTGTGTATGGATGCTGGGGTTTTCATTTGGAGGGGTTGAACTTGATGGACTTTTGTCTTTTTTCAACCCGATTTAACTACGTAACTATATTACCCCTACACGTCTTTCTCTGATTATATGCTTTGGATGGGAGCAAGGGTGGAAGATACCTGAATATTAAACTACTAAAGGGCTTCATTACACCAGTTCAAAGACTTTGTTAACTGCTTAAGCCATTGTACTTTGAATATTGTATTCACCACTGCCCAGTTGCTCTTCTTCCTTTTGTTTTTTTTACTGCCATGCTGTCCCTTGTCTGCCTTCATTCTACCCCTGTATAGTTTATTTTTCTTTAAACCATTTTTGTTATGTGTTTCTTTCTCAAACCTTGTTCACTTCTTCTATGCTAGGTTTCTGCCATTTTACTGCAACATTTAAATATTTCTTCAGTGCAGTCTGATGCATTCCTTATTCCCTCTCTACAGTTCTTTCCCCATCAACTTGTCTTTTGCTCTTCCTTTCTTCATCTCCTCTTTTGTTTCCTTCTCTACCCACTTCCCCTTTATTCTGTCCTTCCCTTTCAATGTCTCTTCTGCTTGGCACTTCTGTTTCACTTTCCACCTTACGTCCCTCTATTCTTTAAACACTATTTTTTTATGCTTTCTTTCCAGGTACATTTTCCCATATACAGTGCCATACAAAACCTTTTTATAATACAAACTCAATTTTACAATAGAATCACAAATATTACCGTGATTTGTTTCTCTGCGATATAACAATTTATAGTAGCTTTTATCTTTTGGGTACGCATACATCAAGCCATTCTGCCAGGTAGATTTGCTCCAGGTTACTTGGATGATGCTTGTGTGTCACAAATTTCAAACATTGTCACAGATTCTGAACACACATATTTTATATAAAATTTAAGTGACTCTCTGGCAAATAGCCAAGTAAAACCCTGTTCTCAATTTAATTCAAAAATCTGTTTAAACATCAAAGTATAAAAGTGAAACCTGACTACTGGCTGTATCTGTTTAGGAGGATTTTACCCGCAGCATTGTGCCCCCCCTTCAGTTGTCAGTACTGTCTCAGGACATTCATGGTTAAATTTCACTTTGATGTCCTAGTGTTCATAACTGCAATGTAACATCCTGAGAGTAGTTTATTTCAACTTTTCTGTGTACTGTGACCATGAAAAGTCTAAAAACACCCTGTGATTCCTTTGTTTGATGTTCTGACTCATGGTGACTTCAGAATCCATGGAACTCATGTCAAATAAACTTTATTTTTTTACTTCATGTGGTCTCTGGTAAGATAATTTCCACAATGCTAATTTGGAGCAATTGTGGCTGAAAAAATAGGTTGCTAACTACCTACTCCAAAAGACAAACATGTTGTTATTGAGGCAAAAGGCAGCTTTACAAATATTAGGTTAATTGAATTATTTATATTGATGTTTTATCTAACAATAGTCTAATTTAAAGTTTCAGGACATTGACATAGGAATATCACAGAACAAAATTTCAGTGTAGAAAGTTTTGGTTAAGGGTCTAAATGCTTTTGCAAGGTGCTGTAATTGCGTTTTAACTCTCTTCTTTGTTCAGTTTGTCTGCCTTCTACTGCTCTCTTTACTTATTTTGCCACCCCATCTGCAGGAATATGAATGTTTCTTCCATACTTATGGTATTTGCATTGCTATTGCTCAAGCATAACATAGATTCCCTTTTAGTTTTGTTTTCAGTACAATATGGCCATTATTTTTTTACTTTGTCTATGTATGTATGTATATTTTTATTTGTAAAGAGCTCCTCAAGGGCAAAGCACTGAACAGCAAAACAATAAATTAGTAGTAACAAACAAGGGGTCATTTATTGGAATAAAAAGTAACAGTAAGTGCATTATTAGAAATACAATTTACATAAATATAAAAAATATAATTACAATACAGATTAAGTGCTCAGTGTCAAGGAAACAAAAGGCTAGAGGACCCTACCCTGTAGGGCTTACAGTCTAAATGGGAGGGTAACATACAGACACAATTCAGAGGGGTATTAAGGTGCTGTGGGTTACAGTTTGTTACACTGTTATAAGTTATGAAGTTCTTTACTGCGAGCTGGAATAAATTGCACTGCTAGATTTGCTACAATGAACTTTGAGGAAAGTGTGTGAAGTAAACTGGCCATGATCATGCATATAGTTTCATGTAGAGAATGGAGCAGGGAGCAAATTAGGAACCTAGCGTCATGTTTCACAGGCAAAAACCACAGAGCCAAATGCCTACTTACTCAGCAGGTAATGTAATAGTAATGCATAAAATGCAATTCATGAGTCTAGACTTCCAAAAAACCTTGGACTCCAACTCCTCCATTTATGGTACCCCCGAATCCAACTCTGATAAAAAAAAACATTGTATTTGACAGGGTAGAAAGTATGTATGGTTTTTAAAATGCTAAGACTAATGGAACAATGCCATTTTCAACTTGGGTAGCATGAGCTTCCTACAAGCGAAAGTGCCCAAAAATACATTAGTATTGCTGCCAATGTGAATTGCGCTTAAATGTGCTTGTAAAATCTCAAGGACATAATTGCATTGAAATTTTTCATCTTGCATTTTTGTGCAGTTGCATGGATAATTTTTCATGCAATTCACATTGATGGAAATACAAAGTTTTTTTCAGACATTTTGTTGCTGTAGGGAGTGAGACTTCCTATTGTTGACAATGGGTCACACCCTGTGTGACTTTAATTGCAGGCAGTAAAAATGAAAACATTAAAATAAGTCAAAAACTGCAAAAATAAAATGATGACTAATGGAAATGTGTATGATTTTCATTAGTTCTTGTATTAAACTGGACAAAATCTAAATAAAAAATAGTCACAATTTACTTGTTTTGCCAAGCAAGTTCAAAACAAATCACCAAAATCTCAATATAATGCTGCTCTTTATCTAATAGAATAACCGGCTATAGCTGGGGCTGTTTTGTCTCAAAAGGGCTGTTGCTTTGTTTTTTACCTTGTTCATGACAGGAAGTGGAATGCATGTTTAGTTTCAGTTTCATATTTTGCCCTGTTTAATTCTAGAAATAACAAAAACATTGATTTTATAATTTAAAAAAATTATTTTCAGATTAAGCGCTATTCATTGAACTTGTGACTGCTAATGAAATTGTGTGTGTATCATTCTCTGTAAAAAGTGCTGGATAATTATGTAAGATATCTATATGACAATATATAATATTTTTTATAGATTAATACTGTTTCAACCAGTTGATAAAACACACTCCATAGCCAGACTTCACACTGGATTATCTTCAAAGTGCCTATCTATTTCCCAATACCTTTACCCGAATTAGAATACTTAGGAGACATGTAAAGTGCCTTTTTGTACTTGCTCAAGTGTATTATTCCATTTTCCCTGTTGAAAACTTATAAAGATATATTTTAGTAATGCTTTGTAGATCATATTATAACACAGACTAGAAGGGGCATCTATTTCCCCACACTTTCTGGGGACACACGCCGTACCGCGACCCCCCTCATGTGGCCCTCCACATCAAAGTCTGCCTGCTGTGTTTGCTTACCATATGTAAACTTTAAAAGGTATCACTACAGAGATTAACTGGCCCCTGCATTGTCTAATACAAGAGTCCTCTGCACTCAACCCATTATCAATATATTTAAGACAGCGACATTTTGTGCATACTGCTACTAAAAAATGCCTTACCCTTTAAACAAAACAGGGATTGTTTGTCCATATATTGCAATATATTTAAGCTGGCCAACTACGTCAAAGTCATCCCATATCTGGCCAGTCCTATGCTCAATTTTATCTGATTCATTAAGAATTCTATTGCTTCATTATACATTTTACAAAGGGACTAGGTATTACCTGCAACTTAACTTGCTGCTTTCAAAGTAAACCATAGGACTGGCCAGATATGGGATGACTTTGACGTAGTTGGCCAGCTTAAATATATTGCAATATATGGACAAACAATCCCTGTTTTGTTTAAAGGGTAAGGCATTTTTTAGTAGCAGTATGCACAAAATGTCGCTGTCTTAAATATATTGATAATGGGTTGAGTGCAGAGGACTCTTGTATTTGACTATATGTATTTTGTGGTCACAGCCTCATTGCACCCCCGCCTAATGGTTTTAAAAAATAGTGGTGAGCACAACTTTCCCTTGTTTGTTATAGTTTATACAGGAGCAGTGACCAGCTCCATGTTGTAGCTCCCACCCTTCCCAGCTATAGTCAGGTGATCCCACTGGTGTCTAATAAAAGGGCAGCCAAGTATGGAGGTTTACTTTGAAAGCAGCAAGTTAAGTTGCAGGTAATACCTAGTCCCTTTGTAAAATGTATAATGAAGCAATAGAATTCTTAATGAATCAGATAAAATTTAGCATAGGACTGGCCAGATATGGGATGACTTTGACGTAGTTGGCCAGCTTAAATATATTGCAATATATGGACAAACAATCCCTGTTTTGTTTAAAGGGTAAGGCATTTTTTAGTAGCAGTATGCACAAAATTCGCTGTCTTAAATATATTGATAATGGGTTGAGTGCAGAGGACTCTTGTATTTGACTATATGTATTTTGTGGTCACAGCCTCATTGCACCCCCGCCTAATGGTTTTAAAAAATAGTGGTGAGCACAACTTTCCCTTGTTTGTTATAGTTTATACAGGAGCAGTGACCAGCTCCATGTTGTAGCTCCCACCCTTCCCAGCTATAGTCAGGTGATCCCACTGGTGTCTAATAAAAGGGCAGCCAAGTATGGATGTTTACTTTGAAAGCAGCAAGTTAAGTTGCAGGTAATACCTAGTCCCTTTGTAAAATGTATAATGAAGCAATAGAATTCTTAATGAATCAGATAAAATTGAGCATAGGACTGGCCAGATATGGGATGACTTTGACGTAGTTGGCCAGCTTAAATATATTGCAATATATGGACAAACAATCCCTGTTTTGTTTAAAGGGTAAGGCATTTTTTAGTAGCAGTATGCACAAAATTTCGCTGTCTTAAATATATTGATAATGGGTTGAGTGCAGAGGACTCTTGTATTTGACTATATGTATTTTGTGGTCACAGCCTCATTGCACCCCCGCCTAATGGTTTTAAAAAATAGTGGTGAGCACAACTTTCCCTTGTTTGTTACCCTGCATTGTCTAAACCTCAAATTCAGACTAATCCCCAGCATTGTTTACACCTGTGATCCCCCTGCATTGTTCACACTTGTGACACCTCTATTGTTCACTCCCCTAAAGCCTGTACTGTTCACACCTGAGACCCAGACTGCAATTTCCCACATTGTTCACCTGTTCACACTTTATACAAAATGCTAATGGAGCACCAGCACTGTGTCACTGTATGTAGTACATATTAGACTGGTCCTAATTCCTGTCTCCTGCTCTGTTCTGCCTTCTATATGCTCCCTGTGTGTGTCATACTTTGGTATTTGTTCTGGGGGTTTGTTAGCATTTGAAAATTATTGTTAGTGCCCCCTAAAGTGTTTAATCACATGCTGGGGTAGGGGAGGGGAGGAGGAGGCATATGGATTTAAGGGTATGTATTAATATGACTTAGCTTTTTTCACATATGAGTGACATCCTTGCTCAGCAGCCATCCATCATTCAGCCCTCCTGCAGCCATCATATTGCCCCCAATCTTTACCTGTGTCAGCAGCAGCCAAAAACAAATCTGATCACATCATATTGCCCCCAAATATATGCCAGTGCCATGGCAAACATGGCCCCCAAATCTGTACCTGGCTGTGCCAGCAGGAAGCTTCAACACTTTACAGTAATAGAAAGAATGTCTTGAGTTCAGTGCAACTGTGAAAGGCTGAGAGCAGCTAGAGCGAGCCACACCAAGCAGGCCGCCAGCTCTCTGACTCTCTCTGTCATTCAACACATCAGTGACATCATTGAAGCGTGTATGCACATCACGGTGCACCGCACAGAAGTAGCTATTACTTGCCGTCAAGAGGGAGAAGGTGAAGGAGGTTGATTCCACCCAACTGGGTGAATCAACTTCCCCTCAATGATGGTGCCCTAGACAGCTGCCTACTCTGCCTACCCCTAGCTCCGGCCCTGATCCCTGCAGTGAGCACCAACCATTTGGTTTTTTGGTGTGCTATTAATGTGGACATTGTCTTGCGGTAACATGGGTGTGGTTTAAAGTGGGTTTGGTCTAAAAACAGGGAGTGGCTAACACTGGCTTCCGTTATCGGCCCTCCACAATGTAGATTGGAAAAATTCCGGGCCTCGGTACCATAGAAGTTGGACAGTACTGCCGTAGTGGATCAAAGTATTTCCTTGTCATTTATCAACAATTTAGCAGTAGTGTTCTTGTCACCTTTTCTAAAAGTGCATATGATACAGAACTTGCTCAGCTTGCTGCAGTGCCATTTTGAGGAATGCTTAGTTGAAAAGTTATTTTGTTTCCAAATATCTTTTTCGCAAGTACTTTACTTTCTGGTGCAGGTACTAAAAAAGAGATACTGACACCAAATATTAAAGTGGACCTGTCCCCAGACATAAAAAGCTGTATAATAAAAGTTATTTTCAATTTAAACATGAAATCCAAATTCTTTTTTTTAATTTTTTTATTAAAGCGTTCATAGCTGTTGTATACTCATTTAAAAATCTCTGTTGTCAATCAAATATTGGTTGCCCCAACTCTATGCCTTAAGCATAGAGGTGGGGCAAGCAATTCCTTTCACTTTCCATTCAGCATTTTCTGGATGTCACTGCTCTCCCCACATCCCCCCAGTTCTCTTAACCATTTAATTGTGTAGCCAGTGCATGGGGATGTACATCAGGTCTCCCATTCTGGTGCAAACAAGATTCTGAGATGATGTAAGGCTTGACTTAATAACAGTGGCCAGACTGATGGAAACAAGATTGAAATAATTTATACACTTCCGGTGATGGCGCCTGAGAGAGCGGGAGGGCGGGAGTGAAGCTCTGCGCATTTCCACTTACACCAGCTATTTAAATTCGGCAATGTACTTCATTTACTTACCTTGAAGATTTTCGAAGTTCCTGTTCTCTTTTGTGAGTCTTCCGAAGCGATCCGGTTGCGGTTGGGGCTGTTTTGGAGAGCAGAGGAGCAGTTTGGCTCGGTGCTGGCCGGTGCCCATGGCCTTGGATCTGAAACGGAGACCTGTAAACCTGTGAACCGCAATGTAAAGTGGATTATTTAGAAGATTTCAGTAACTATAACTTATATATTAATGCTTTAAACTGTTCCTGGCAAATTTAAAAGATTTGTAAGTCATATACTTTTGTGACAAGATGGCTGACAGAGGCATTACCTCACGATAACTCCTTTTACCAAGCCTAACTGTTTTTCTAAATACAGAAGACTGGACTGAAGGAAAAGGAGATAGTTGAGAAGGAGAAAGTTAGTGACTAAGTTTTTGTAAAGGAACAGTAATAACCCCAAGTATAACAAATGTTATTATTGAGCGACGCATTTGTTTATGAAGCAAGATGGCTGACAAGGGGTTCTTTCTTTACCTCAGGATAAACCCTCATAACATGCCTTAATGCTTTTATGCAGAAAGTGTTGAGTTGGAGGAAAAGGTAACAGTTGTGAAGGGAAAAGCAAAGTGAGTGTCATTGTTTTACTAAGGAGAAGATAAGATCTTCAGTCATACCTAACTTTAACTAACGAGTGACGCATTTGTGTGAGGAATACGGTGGTTGAACTTTTGCCTCATGACACACTTTCTTCACAAACAGTTATATTTGTGCGTAAAGACTCTAGAATTGCAAATAAACAGAAGCTGAGGTAAAGACAAGTGAATTATCTGAACCTATTTTCTGCATCTTCATACCATATTGCAAACTGTGAAGAAAATACATATTTATGATATTTTATTGTACCCCAATTCTGAAATATACACCAGTCTACATTCAAGGAGATTAAGTGTTTTCTTGTGGTACTGCTTGCAACTATAGTGGATTTTGACATATATATATTTTTTTTTTGACAAAAATCTACTACTGAAATATGGATACTTCTCCTGCTCCCTCAGTTTTCTCTACCAAGAGTAATGGGAAAACATATGAACGAAGTAAACTGAAGAATTCCAAAAATTCTGAAAATGACAACGGCTCCATTAAGAGCACACAACAAAAATCTACTGAAAATTCTCTTCTAGCAGCTGAAGTTGCAAAACTACTTAACCCCACGATTGAAAAGGCTATTCAATCAGCTATTGAGAAAGCTCTCAAACTTTTACAAGGCACTATTAAAAGTTTGTCTGAAAACCTCACCTCACAGAATCGCCAGATGCAGGAATTACAAACTCTGGTTTCTGATATTCAAGATGACACAATTTTCACTTCTTCGAGATTGGATGATCTGGAAAAGAAGACAAAGGATATGCAATCTAAAATTGATGATCTCGAAAATAGGACAAGAAGAAATAATTTAAGATTTATAGGAATTCCGGAATCTTACAAGATGAGTGATATTGTCACAATGATTACTACAACAATCCCTAAAAAATTAGGGATCTCTCAGAACTTAACAAATATGAAGCTGGAAAGAGTCCATCGCATCGGACCCTTGAGAGAGCAAGCTCCTCTCAAACCAAGAGCAATTATTGCTAAGTTCTTAGACTATTCTGAAAAAGCTTTATTGCTTCAAGCCTATAAGAAAAATCATACTGATATTGATGGCTTTCGAATTCTTATATTCCAAGACTATTCAATTTTGCTCTCTCAAAAAAGGAAAGAGTTCACTACAATTTGTCAATCTTTATTTAAGATGAACATCAAATTTGCACTCACACACCCAGCTAAATTGAAGATTTTCCTGGCTACTGAAACTCACACCTTTGAAATCCAAAGGATGCTTCAAACTTCATTTTCCGGCTTGAGAAACAATCCCCATCCTCTATTAAGGATCAATCTAAAGATGCAAGATTTGGTTTCTCTGCTTTGGCTAAGGAAAGGAGACAAGAAACAAAAAATTTTTCTCGTCCCTCACAGAAGATTCCAGACAGGAATACAACCGCAAATCCAAGATCTAGATCTAGATCGCCTATTACACAGGAACAATCCAATTTGGATAATATGATGACCTAATTCAAGTTGAAGGTTTTGATTTTGTAAGTGGTAGATGTTGCGGAATTTGCCCTGCCACTTTTCTTTGTAAGAGAGTTTAAGCTTTCTCTCTCTTTAGGAAAAAAGTGAAGTCACTGAACCTAATGTATATTTGGTGCTTTGTTTTTTTTTCTTTTTTGGTTGGTTGAGAGTTTTCGACACAAAAGCACTAAAGTTAAGAAGCTATTGGGTTTTTTGGGTTGAAGTTATTAAAGATGTTCATTTCATCAATAGATGGTTTACATCCCTGATGACTTTATATGTATTTTATTGGAGTTTTGTTCAAATTTTTTTTATGATGTTTCTATTTTATTTTCTCATTCACTTTTATGATCTGACCTGCATTACATTCTCCTCTTATTTTACTAGACCTGGTATTTCTAGAAACATTTGGTATTCTTGTAACAATGTTTCATATCTTATGATAGGTTTCAATGCTTAATATTGTTACTTGGAATGTGAATGGGCTTAATTCATTTATAAAGCGAAAAATAATTTTAGCCGAGTTAAAAAAATTGAAATCAGATGTGGTTATGCTTCAGGAAACTCATCTTTCTGACGTAGAATCTGAAAAATTAAAAAAAGGGTGGGTTGGAAATATAGTCTATTCTCCTGCAGTGAAAAAAAAAGGAGGAGTAGCGATCTTATTCCATAAGTCTTTAAATATCCAATTAATGAACTCAGAAAGTGATAATGATGGAAGATTTGTGATAGCTGAGGTGCTTTTACAAAATAAGATTTGGTTCATGGGTTCCTTGTATGCTCCTAATTCAGGTAAAGAACAGTTCTACTCTCAGATAATCCAGAAGATAGGGTCTTATCCACAAAATAAATTTTTATTGGCAGTGATTTTAATGAATCTTATTTATGGCCTTTAGATAAAAGTGGTCCAGTCCAAAAACAGTCTATTAAAAAATCAAAATTGTTATCGAATTTTGAAAGTCAAACAAAGATGGTGGATCTTTGGAGAATGTTGAATCCGACAGATAGAGATTTTACCTTCTTCTCTCATCCTCATGGAATAGGTACTCGTATTGATTTCTTATTTTCATCAATTGATGTACTTAATAAAACTAGATCAGCAAATATTGGTAGTATTAACTTGTCAGATCACGCCCGGTCTTAATAGAGGTAAATTTAGGCCCTACACCAAAATCTTACATTCCTTGGTCATACCCAATTTTTCTCAAAGATAAGCCGGAATTTAATAAAAAGCTGAGAGAGAGATGGAATTTGTTTCTTAAGGAGAATGTGTCAACTCAGGATGATGAGCCCAACTTGCCATTGTTATGGGATGCGTGGAAAGTGGTAATCCGTGGAGAAATTACTTCTTATAGAATACATTATATGAGAAAAATTAACAAAGAATTTATTTTGCATTCCAAAGCTCAAAAAAAGGCCTATTTGAATTTTATTATGCATCCTACTAAACAACATAGTGAAAGATATAAAGAAGCATTAGATAAACTTAAACATTGGGTTAATTTGAGGGACCAGTCTTCTTTTGCCTATTGCAAAGCTGGGTTTGGTAATTGCATAATAAATCAAATAGATTTCTTGCCAATATGTTTAAACATAGTAAATGGTCTCATAAACCTATGCTAATTAGAAACCATTTGGGTCAATTGACTAACCTTCCAAAAGACATAGTAAATATCTTTAAATGTTATTTTGAATCTATTTATTCCCCTTCACAGATAAATGAAATTGAAAGTCTGAATTTTCTTTTGAAGGTTAATTTCCCAAAACTATCTGAAGAGCAACTAGATTTGCTTAATCAACCAATTAATATCCAGGAAGTACTGTCTACTATAAATTCTTTAAAGGATTTTAAAGACGGTGGGCCTGATGGATTAACTTCTCCTTTTTATAAAGCACTAAAATTGGAACTAGCCCCTTTTTTGACTAATCTATATAATGAAATTTATTGTCATGGGAAGGTCTTAAATTCTAGTATGATTTCTCATATAAAATTAATTCCAAAGGAAGGCAAAGATCTTTCTCAACCGGCTTCTTTTAGACCTATATCTTTAATAAATCTTGACATTAAGATCTTAACGAAAATAATAGCTGATAGGCTTTCTTTATTACTACCCAATATTATCTCTTCTCAGCAAAATGGTTTTGTAAAAAATAGAACAGGGGTTAAGAATATACGTACTTTAATAAATATTATTTACAAAGCCAAGAAAGCTATGTTTCCATGCTCAATATTGAGCTTAGATGCTGAGAAAGTGTGAGGAGCGCGGTCCAGCGCGTCCTCTCTCGCCGGCGTCCACGCCAAGATGGCGGCGCCCAGGGCGGGCCACATGGATCTTCTCCTTCGGCGCCTCGCCTGGATGCGGCGGATGTGCGCATGCCTGAAGACGCATGCGCGATGACGTCAGCGCTAAGACGCCAGCGCCAAAACGTACAGCTTCAACACGCAGCGTCAGCACGCAACGCATGGCGTCACTGCGCACGTTTTGGCGCCAAAGAATTGTTTAAATGGCCATTTGTCACTCTCTGCCTTTGCCCGTGAATAGGTTCTACTTCATTGTGTTCCTGGGTGCTATTTTCGTGTTTGGATTCCTGTTATTTGACCTCTGCCTGTTCCTGTTTACGACTACCTGCTGCCTGAACTGACCTCCTGCCTGGCTGACTACTCTTTCTCTTGATCCCTTCTTGTACCGCGAACTTGGTGTGTAACCTGCCTGCTTCCTCCTTGGTCCGACACCTCAAACGGAGCCTTCGGGCCTGACAGAAAGCCTTCGATAATGTCTCTTGGAAATATCTTTCGGAATGCTGTGACAGATTTGGTCTTAAAGGTCAGTTTATGTTATTACTTAGCTCTATATATTCGAATCCCAAAGCAAGAATCGCAGCAGTTGGGGAACTATCAGAGACTTTTGATCTCTTCAGAGGAACTCGTCAAGGTTGTCCTTTGTCCCCACTCCTGTTTAATATTTCTATGGAGCCTTTAATTAGATTTCTTGATTCTTCAAATGTATTCCAAGGTCTGACGATTGACGGTAAACATTTCAAATCATTAGCATATGCTGATGACCTTCTTTTGATTGTTAGTAATCCAACGTTATCACTTAGTAATATTTTTAATTTTTTTGACTATTATAAGACTTTTTCGGGATATTTTATTAATTCCAGTAAAACAGATATTTTGAACATTTGTTCCAACATTCCAAGACAATTGCTAGCTGATCTTCAAATTAAATCTCCTTCTGGTAAAATTAAGTACTTGGGAATAATGATCTCTTCTGATCTCTCTAAATTGTACCCTTTGAATTTTTCTCCATTAAGTCACATAATGCATACCCATTGCAAAAAATGGATGTATAGTTCATTGAACCTAATGGGAAGGATAGCATTATTTAAAATGCTAATTTTTCCAAAAATTGCGTTTCCTATCCTGAACCTTCCGTTATTGCTAAAACATCTTGATGTGCAGAAGTTAGACCGAATCCTCAGAAATTTTATTTGGCACAACAAAAAACCTAAAATTTCTTTATCTAAACTTAGAAAACCTAAAGGTTTAGGAGGACTTAATGTCCCAGACTTTAGAAAGTTTAATATTGCTGCTAATACTAGATACATTGTGGAATGGTTGTCTGGTACTGAGAAATTTACTAATCTGAATCTGGAATTATTTTTGGACTCAAAAGAACATATTATATCTTCTTTACATAAAAACTGGTCTGAGCAACATATAGATATTAAGAGAAATCCAATTTTTAGAGATACAACCAGTACTTGGAAAATTTTATGTAAACAGAATAATCTGAACTTCAATGTCTCACCTTTTTTATCTCCTTTCTTTCTGAGGGGGTTTCCTATAAAGCAAAGAAATCAATTTTCTTACAAATGGAGAAAATTTGGTATTTCTCAAATTATTCACATTTTAGATCCTATTTCGGGAGACCCACTTCCTTGGAAAGTGATTAAAGAAAAGTATAGTCTTTCTGAGAAGGAAAGGCTCAGTTATTTGCAGATTAGACAAGGTTTCCAATTAATTGATAATAAAACAAAAGCACAACTACGTCATCATCAGTTTTATAAAAGTTTATTACAATTGGTTGAAGACATTAAACTAAATAGTATTTCATGGATCTCATTACATCTTTTAAAGCCAGTTTCCAAGGATATGGATCCACTTGATAACTCGAGTAAAAAATGGTCTTCATTTTTGGGAACTAATATTTCTTCCAGGGAACTTCTGCACTCTTTCCAAAATTTTAGAAAGAATATATGCTCTGAGTCTTGGAGAGACCAGCATTTTCGGCTCATTCATTTAGGTTATGGCTTATTGTTCCAAAACTGTGATGGCTCTCAGATTTCTTTTTGCCCAAAATGTAAGGAGCAGAATGTTGATTTCTTTCATTATATCTGGGATTGTCCAAAAAAGTCTTTCACATCTACTAGAGGATATTGTGGACTTAAAGAAACGTCTAAATTAATCGATCTTATAATAAAACCTTTTATTTTCTCCCACAGGTTTCTAATAAACATTAGAAACCTGTGGGAGAAAATAAAAGGTTTTATTAAAAAATCGATTAATTTAGACTTTTCTTTAAGTCCACAATATGCTCTAGTAGATGTGAAAGACTTTTTTTCAGGTATCTTACAATGGTTCTTCTATTAATGTCTCAGATGAAATATTGTCTTTTTGTTGGTTGGTTATGGCAGCTACTCGAAAATCCATATTCTTGTACTGGATAAAAGAGAACCCCCCTTCTTTGAAGGACGTGCTTTCTTATCTATTTAACTTATGTATTCAAGAGGTAATTAGATTTAGAATGGATGATCTTCTCCAAAGAAATAGAATCAGGAATAGATGGTCCCTTTATATTTCATCTTTAGAGGCTGATAGGAAGTCATTTATCCTTAATCTTATGGGACAAGATTTATGCTAATGATACATTAAAAGAAATATTTAATGCCTTCATTCACAAAAATGTTTTTCTATGTATTTTTGCATTGTCAGGTTTTAATTTGTAAGGAAAGAATAACAGGTCTATTTATTTAATTTTATTTAATTTTACTTTATTATTATTATTCTAATATTTTAATATTTTATGTTATTTGTATTTTCCCCTTTTTTTCTTTCTTTCTTTCTTTCTTTATTTTTCTTTCATGTCAAATGTTTTGACCGTTATGCTTAAGAATATATCTTTTGCTCCTTGTTGAAACACTGTATGTTTAACATATTGTCATATTCTTGTATTTTATTGAAAATCTCAATAAAAAGAATTTCAAAAGAAAAGAAAAGAAATAATTTATACAGTGTAATTAAAGTTAATATTGATTGGCTAACATGATAAAATAGGATTTGGAAAACATTTTTTGGGTGACAGGTCCCCTTTAAACCTTTTTTTTATCTGCCTTAACATTGTCTTTGTCTGTTATTTGTTATTTATAATTTTACCATAAAAATATGTCCGATGCTTTGATGCTTTACATTACTCATCTGACCCCCCCCCCATATTCCTTTATGAAGGGTCTGCTATATTTGTGTATGAAGTGAGTATGAAGAAACCAAGAAGGAAACACTAGAGCAGCTAAATGAATTTAACGATTCACTGAAGAAAATCATGTCCGGTAACATGACTCTGATAGATGAGTTAGGCGGAATGCAGCTGGTGAGATGTTTATTTTTAATTCTTCTGAACACCACTAAAAGGGGACATACTGCATACATTTTGGAAATTACTCCTACGGTATAGGTATTGGCTAAAAAGCATTGTTCTTTTAAAGATGTAAACCTGTGTTGGAGTTCCTAATAGATCCTCTCTGGTACAGTGCCTTTACAAATGAGTAATTGGTCCTGTCCCAGAACCAAACCCTTCCTTCACTAGTAATTCATAATGAACAAGTTTTATACAAATTCTTCAAGAATTTCTGCATAAATCAGTCTGTGGATATGATCTTATTAATTACTGGCATTTTCCTCTAATCTACTTGAAATTAAATAAAAACACCATGCAAGGAATCCAACAAACCAGATATGGTACACAAAGTCTGAAATAGATAAGTTTCTAAGCTATTATAAATAATTGACCTCATAGAGAAAATAAAGTAGATACTCTATTTGAATTAATGCAGGCATTGTATGGTAACATAAGAATAAAAATGTATCATTGAGTTTAGCCTAGGTGTATGTAAACTTTATGATTCATCTGTAGGTTGTATCAAAAGATCTGCTAAGTAAAGCAATATACTATTTAATACTCATAAGTTGGGGCTCATTTATGAATACTGGAGAGTAATGTGCAGCTGACTGTAAAAAAAATCTAATTATGAATATGTTGCTATGGCAATCCATTTGAAAATGTAAGAAAAAGAATTTAGAAGAGAATGCAGAGAAAGAAAGAGTGATTAAATCAAGAAAAAAAATGAAAAGAGATCATAGCTTTTCTAAGTACCTTCTCCCTATCTATTTACCCACATTGCAACTGCCAATACTTAACAATTTGAAAATAAATCACCCCTTGGTTTAGTCTGTTCAGTGCACACAAACATGCACCTGGTCAGATTATGTTTGTATAATTGGTAGCCAACAAAACTCAATTGGCAAGTTTAAGTTTTAAGACTTCGATTCACATGTACAAAGCACATCTTTTGCTAGGCATAATCATTTACACATCCTGCCTTCATAGGTAGAGTACACCCATTATTATTACTTTAAGGATTTAGTGTTTGATACCCAGATTTTATTGGTACACCTAGAAACATTTTATCTTCTTTCAAAACTGAAAATCCACTCAGTACAAAGGACAGCATTCTGACTGCTAGGATCTCTGGAACAATACAGTCAGGCCACACCGCCCTTTTTATTAAAGCATCCTGTTATTGTGGAAATGTAGTGAGTTGGAGTTAACTGTGAATCGATTCTGTTGAAATATTTGTATATGTAAACTTTGAGATCTTGTATTTGTATCACTTGCGCCCCTTAGTTTGCCCCACAGTCACATGTAAAAACTACATTCCATCAGACACTACTGTCTGATGTGAACGCAGAAAGCTGCATCTTCATTCGTCAGTCTTATTGTGTAGTTTTTACCTGCGACTTTATGTTTAGTCCAGGTCCGGACTGAGAATTAAAATAGGCCCTGGCATTTCAGGTACACAGAGGCCCAATCAGCCCTCACAGAGGCCCCCACCAGCCCACTAAATAGTGACGTTCTATGGCACCTTATAGCAGCCCCTTTGGCATTTGCCAGAACCCACAGATTGCCAGTCCAGGCCTGGTTTAGTCCCATTATATTTTGAAGCCTCGACTACATCCGATTTGTCGCCTGCGTTTTGTCGCCAGGAGACGATCTGACGAAAATTGCCCGTGGAGTTCAGTCCTTATTTTGCAGGAGCCTTCAGCTCACCACAGGCCAATTTACTTATATGAAAGAAGAATCACCACTAATTTTGTCACCGTCCATTTAAAGATTTCTGTGCAGAATAAATTTAGTTTTCTGCTTTTTTGTGTTGCTCCAGTGCAAAACATAAGAAATACATATGTAAATAAAATAGCATTCTCATCTTCAACAATTTTCTTGCAGACGTTCTGCATTATTTAAGAAAAAAAGCAAAGGATATATGGGCTTGATATATGGATGTTTATTTATATCCATGGATGTCTGTGTCAACATGTGGTTGTAAGTCAGCATTGTGTAACTCATTATATTTCCATGGTAACAAGATGCTCTTCCTTCTAGATACACAAAACTAGAGAACTAGAGTCCACTACAGTCTAATATCTAACCTTTGTTAAAATAAGTATTTTATTCATGAGTATAGCTCCCAAGGACATAGCTGCATGTAGTTTTTCAAATTGCTGTGAGGTATGGATAAACATTACACAGGTGAGAGATCCAACAACTGAAACAGCTTCTATAGGGAATACAGTGTTCATTACTGTTGATTTTTTAACAATCCGCACAATCATCTAGGACAGTGCTGTCCAATTTCTAGGGTGCCGAGGGACGGAATTTTTCCAATCTACATGGTGGAGGGCCGATAACAGAAGCCAGTGTTAGCCACTCCCTGTTTTAGACCACACCCACTTTAAACCACACCCATGTTACAGCAAGACCATGTCCACATTAATAGCACACCAAAAAACCAAATGGTTGGTGCTCACTGCAGGGATCAGGGTCGGAACTAGGGGTAGGCAGAATAGGCGGCTGTCTAGGGCGCCATCATTGAGGGGCACACTTTTCAGGGGATTATTTTTTGTTTTTAAATGTTTTCATTTTTTTCAAGCGTTTATTTAATAATTTGTTTCAGTAATCATGGTCCACCTTTGGGTGGAATCCCCCTCCTTCACCTTCTCCCTCTTGCCGGCAAGTAATAGCTCCTACTGTGCAGTGCAGCGCGTCGTGCGTACACGCGTCAATTATGTCACTGATGCGTTGGGTGACAGAGAGAGACAGAGGAGGCAGAGAGCTGGCGGCCTGCTTGGTGTGGCTCGCTCTCTGTGCCTTGCACAGTTGCATTGAACTGAAGACATTTTTTCTATTACTGTAAAGTGTGAAGCTTCCTGCTGGCACAGCCAGGTACAGATTTGGAGGCCATATGTTTACTGTTGCTGCTGGGCTAGGTGCTGGCACAGGTACATAAATACTTGGGGGCAATATGATGTGATCAGATTTATTTTTGGCTGCTGCTGACACAGGTAAATATTGGGGGCAATATGATGGCTGCAGAAGGGCTGTATAATGGATGGCTGCTGAGCTTGCTGGTACAGGTACAGGGGGCAGTAATATAAATGAAAAAGTGTTGTACACTTTCTTTCTCTCTTTATTTAAAAACCATCATGGGACGGAGGGAAATGGTAGTGCAGGACAGGGGGCACTGATTGAAGCTCTTGCCTAGGGTGCAGAACTACCTTGTGCCTGCCCTGGCAAGGATGTCACTCATATGTGAAAAAAGTCATATAAGACATACCCATAAATCCATATGCCTCCTCCTCCCCTGTGTATAATACAGTACCCCAGCATATGATTAAACACCTTAGGGGCCACTAACAATAATTTTCAAATGCTAACAAACCCCCAAAACAAATACCAGGCTTATGTTCCATAGGGATCATAGGACAGGCAGAGTATGGCAGAGCAGGCAAAGTATGACACACACAGGGAGCATAGGGCAGACAGAACAGAGCAGGAGACCGGAATCAGGACCAGTCTAATATGTACTACATACAGTGACACAGTGCTGATGCCCCATTAGCATTTTCAATAAGGTGTGAACAGGTGAACAATGTGGGCAGTTTGAGTCTGAGTCTCAGGTGTGAACAGTACAGGTCTTTAGGATGTGAACAATAGAGGTGTCACAAATGTGAACAATGCAGGGGATTACAGTGTGAATTTGAAGTTTAAACAATGCAGGGACCAGTCAATCTCTGTAGTGATACCTTTTAAAGTTTACACATGGTAAACAGACACAGTAGGCAGACTTTGATGTGGAGGGGCACATGCGGCCCGCGGGCCGCCAGTTGGACAGCCCTGATCTAGGATTAATACAAGAACTGTGTTTCTTCTGGGATGCTGCTCACTGAAATGTATCAGTAAATGTAATTAGATTTTCTATAGTTGTGCATACTGTGCACTTGTACAACCCAATTAAACATGAAAAATGAGCATGGAAACATTACAAACATTCTTTTAATATGAAAATAAATGACATTCACAAATGTATATGTAAATATATCATATTACAAAATAATATATATTATTTATTTTTTATAACAAATAATTATTACCTACTTTTCTGTAAAACTATTTTTCCATGTAGACCTTCTTCTGACTGTATCTGCCTGAAGAGTCATTCTGCTTTGTGATATAGCTGTGAAATATTTTGGTGTTTGTTGGTGTCATATTTAATATCCATCCATTCATGTACAGGCAATACAGGCAGCTATTAGTCAAGCCTTTAAGACTCCTCAGGTTATCCGAATGTTTGTGAAAAAACAGCCTCAGCAACTTCGGACGCGTTTAGCAGAGGTAATTGATTACAATATTACACCATACACCATATTTTCTGCAAAATAAATTCTTTAATACATTTTGTTGCTCCTGTTTCCTTTTAGTTGGATAGTGATTTAATGGTTGGCAAACTAGGAAGAGATCTATACACACAGCAGAAAGGGGAGATCCTGATTGCATTGCAGAAACTTGGAGAAAAGGTAAATATAAACATACATTTTTCTTTTTATCTATGATACCAATTTTTTTTTCGTGATAGTTAGTACATGCGCATTGCATGTGCTTCTGTCCATTTATTG
This sequence comes from Xenopus laevis, assembly GCF_017654675.1. NCBI lineage: Eukaryota > Metazoa > Chordata > Amphibia > Anura > Pipidae > Xenopus > Xenopus laevis. Next base: position 51,807,339 of record NC_054384.1, on the reverse strand, counting down.
GTGAAGCATTTTTCATAAAATGCTTTATATGACAATGTAGTCATTAAACATGGTCTGTTTAATGCATATGTGTGTGTATGTATGTATATCTTTGTTTGTAAAGCGTTGTAATGCTGGGCTGTTGTGTCTATTGGCAACAAGCTTGGGGGATCTGCAGGTTATGGGCAACTGGCCATTCCTTCTTTAGATTGTAAGACAAAAAACATTATAAATTCTACCTCCCAATAGTTTAATTTTACACTAATAACATATTGATAAGGATTCATATATTGTAGTGATATCTTCTGGATTACAATTACAGGTAGCTTTTTTTGCATATCACATGTGTTGGAGCATTACCCTAACATTTCCTTTTTTTAAGATATCACCTGAAGATGAAGCTTTTCTCTCTGAGAATGCAGGGGCTGTTTTCAACCAATTCCAGAAGGTCTCTGAAGGTTTGGGTGTTATTTATTTAATAATATAGTATCACCGGTGATGTTGCCCATAGCATAGCATTTTCTTTCTATCTATGAATATTATATACATTGATTTTTTTCAGGACAACATAATCTGCCAGAATTTTTGTGTGATTTCACTTCTGTAATAAGATATGAGCATCTAAATGCCTTAAATTAAAATAATAATAATGGAGGCATACTGTATATCATAAACATATTTTATAAAGTATGTGACACAGCTGATTTGGAAATCCCTGAAATGTCTCCTGAATATCAAATATTTTCAGTTGAACAGGTGGAAATACAAACTATAGAGGAATGCTGGAAGCGATAGAGAATAAAACCAGAAAGGTACATTTCAGAAAGCCAGGGTTATCAGTGTTACAAACAAATATAGACCATGCTGTATACACACCCTCAACGTACCAAATTCAAATTCAAGACATCTCAATGTTCTGAGATCTAGTCTATCCAGATTTTGCATAAGCTACTCTTACAGAGACGAATAATGCTCAAGTCCACCTTCCAGGTGCTTCCAGCAACCCATATAAGCCACAGATGGTGTTATCTATTTATATTACATTTCATAGTCTATACATACATTATAGTATACATTACAAAACCTAACAGCAGGCTCATCAATAATACAGATTATACTTTAAAAGCTAGAAAAAAATCAGCACATTCCATATAACTAGTGGTTCTGCCTATTCTTTTAATTTAAAAACAAAATATTTCACTATTTTTTTGCCAGTGTAAAATACATTTTTTTATACTGAACTTACTCCCTTTAAACAGAATACTTTGTTCCAGGCCCAGACCAGTAGTTTGTAGATTATAGCTAATGCCAGGAGCACTGCTTTAAGATGCCATTATTTATTGGGGCTTTTTGGGCCTATGTGCACCTGAAATGCTAGGTCCAATTTGGAATTTAATGCTTGTCATACATGTTATGATCTGCTTGTTTGGTGAAGAGCAAGATCTGTTACCGATCGGATCATAATTGCAGCTATGCAGGCAGTCGGGACAAGGACTGCATGCGGTCCCAGATCTGATGGCAAAATTAAACATGCCTTCAGCAAAAGCACCTAGTGTAACATTAGTTTAAAATGGTTGTTCACCTTCCAAACACTTGGCTCTGGTGTTTGTCTGCCAGCTCAGTAATTCAGGTTCAGAATCTGAACTGTTACCATTTCCCACATTAGTTGATACATTTATCAGCAGTATCTGTGGCATATTCGCAATTATCATATAAATTTTAACAGCTGCCAGAGCTGTTTCACAAATACATAAGACAGTGAAAAACAACAACTTTAAACATTAATATTAGAAAAACAGTCACTAATAGAAAGTAATTGAAAAGTATTTATTTTTGGTGAACTATCTGAAAACAACTTTATTGGAAAAAAAAGTTTGGAAGGTAAGCAATCCCTTTAAGGCCTAACAAGGCATGATCCATTTTTCCATTTCAGATACATTTAGTGACATAACAATTGAGGAAGCACACCTTGCAACTGCTGAGAGAGGGATCAGGAGGTCTAGAGGAACCATTAGGGTACTGACTGATGAGCAGTTCCAAATATAGAAAAAAAAAATCCCAAAGTTTCAGAAGGTCATAAATGATTTTACTGTGGGATTCAGTATCTTCTAGTTACATCACTATTAAGTTTGATTCCAGAACTTAAAATCAGTGAATGTAAAATTGGTGAGTCCTGTTCTAAGAACTTTTGCAATTAACATTCATTAGATTTTGTTATGTTATAGAATGGTTAATTCTAAGCTACTTTTCAATTGGTCATCACGTTTATTTTTTTACAGTTTTTGCCTTCTGACTCTTTCCAGTTTTCAATTGAGGGTCACTGACCCCATACAAAAACAATGCTCTGTAAGGCTACAAATGTATTGTAAGTGCTACTTGATATTGCTCATCGTTCTATGCCGGCCCTCTCCTATTCATATTTCAGTTTATTATTCAAATCAATGCATGGTTGCTAGGGTAAAACTGCAAACTGGAGAGCTTCTGGATAAAAAGCTAAATAAATCAAAAAACACAAATAATACAAAATGAAAACAATTACAAATTGTCTCAAAAAATCAGTCTCTACATCTTACTGGTAAACTAACATGTCTAGCCCCATGTCAGATTGCATAATAAATATATAAAAAAGTTTGCTCTTTTAAAACGTGGATTTCCATGCAAAAGTCTGCTGGAGTAGCAGTGCCGCCTGCTGGTCAGTTTTGGACCATGAAGTAGTTGAGGAAGTTGTCAAGAGAAATAGAGGGCTGGTCTGATGTTCTTCTGGTTAGAAAAGATGTGAGAAAAGTTATCTGAGGTTTCAAATGTTTTTCGTAACCAGAAGAACATCAGACCAGCCCTCTTTCTTTCTCCTGACAACTTCCTGGACTACTTCATGGTTGGAAATGCACCAGCAGGTAGCACTGTAACAAAATGCATACAGATTAACAGTATATGAATCCCTTACATAGAATTTTTTAAAAAAATTATATGAATTTCAAAAGTGTGTAGAATAGCATCCTCAACAATTTTACATTGACTTTTTAAAAGTTTTCTTTAAAGTTTCCTTATCCTTTAATAAAGTCTGTATTTGTACTGTACATTGATTTATGCTTTATATATATGTTAATGTTTATATGCTGCTTCTAAAACCTATTTCTGTTTGATTGTGTGCATAGGATCAGGAGACAAGGTACTGGCTCTTGCAAGTATTGAAGTGGAAAATACAAGGAAATGAAGAACTGTTGGAAATAAAGTGAATACTCTGCTGAGTATATGGTTGAATATGAATTTTGTAAATGTAAATGTGATGTATCTGTTTTGTATTAATATAATAAGGCCTTTCATTAACTTTTATGGCAAGACTTGTGTATATGATGAGCCTTTGTAGCATTTTTTTTATCTTGACTTAATTTACTTTTGTTAAGATAGTTTTGCGGTACTTTGATTTCTCGATGTACTGCATTTTGAAATATATGTATAAATAATAAGGTATTGTTTAGAATTTTTAATAAATTAGTTGGATTTTATTTTGATCACGTTCTCTTTTTTTGGGCCAAGCATGAATTATTGTAATGTTATCCCTGCCAAGATATGGGATTGTGTTTCCTTAGTTCATTACTTTGTCAAAAATGTAGGATTCATATACAGAAATTATGTGGGAGTTCTGGAAATTTGCAAGCCTCCACCCTCATAAGTGCACAGCATCCTCATTTCCAAAATACATTTGTGATAGACCCATTTATTCTGGTAAGATATGCTACTGAAAATGTGCAAGTTTGGGGAAAAAGTCAGGAAATCGAATCCTGGGGATAACATTTCCATTAGTACTTGAAAGGCAGTGGTATCCATGAAAGTTGCCTGAATGTTGTCTTTTGTGCTTCTTGTAAAGGATGATTTTACCATATCCCTCAGCTATAAAGCAACTCAGTGTCTGTTCACTAAAAGTATATATAATTAATAATTGTTCTTTGACATTTGTTATTCTTTAGGTATTTTTGCCTTTGTGCCTCTCCAACAAGAAGTGTTAGGTTTTTTTGTCATCCAAGAATTTTGTAGCTTTGTGGGTGGAGGAAAAAAAACCTTGAAATCACAGAAAGGTATCTCATAAATAGTGACAGTTTTGTAAGTGAAACTGGACTGGGAGCTAAGCTAATACAGGTATGGGATCCTTTATCCAAATACCTGTCACCCAGATGAACAAACTTAAACTGGCTGTTGTTTAATCAAAAACATTGTTTATTCCATTTTGAAAATGTATATAAAATATTTTATAGCCAACTTTATGATATTAAAAATGTAATGCAAAACCTCATTATTGGAGTTACTGTTCTAGTTTTAGGTTGATAAATGTGTGAAAATCTCTCAAGTAGTTATTTAACGGGAGACAAAACCCCATGGCAATAGCTTATTCAGTGCTGAATCAATCCAATGAATTGCTTTAGATTTTAGGTGAGAACACAAACACATTTGTTATTACATGTCCTTTAACCCATTTAGTGCTACAGATTGTACAATCTAGGATTTTTGGATGATGGCCATATTGTCAGAGATCATAGATGTATTGATCTGAAGCACTTCCAGGTCAGGAAGCAGAGTTTAACTCTTTCCCTGCCAGCTGTTTTGTCCTAAATGCAAACATCTACTGCCAAGCAGTTTTTAGTAATATTTTCTTTTATTTAAAGTACAACAGTATGCTCCTGTGTTCCACAGCAAATAGGCATCAGTACATGCCCAGCTGCACATAATCTATAGTCCATAATTGTTATACACTGTACAACTCTTTGTGCCTCTATTACATTATAAAAGTTATACAAACTATGTACATTAGTATTTACTGTTATGATATTCCATAACAGCAGCTGTAGGTTTGTTTTCCTGCATATTGATATATGTTCAGGTGCAGGGAGTTGCAAGGGAATAAATGCAGCAGTTCTGGGATAATTTTAGTGGCAAGGGAACAAATGCAGCTTTTCTGAAACAATTTAGGATCAGGTGCAGGGAGTTACAAGGGAATAAATACAGCTGTTCTGGAAAATTTATGGTCATGCAAGGTAAAAATGCAGCTGTTATGGAACAATTTATGTTTAGGTGCAGGGAGTTGCAAGGGATGTTCTGGAATTGTATAACATATAATAACAGGGAGTTACAAAGGAAAACCGAAAAGATGTTGATTTTGTATACAACATAATATTGTGTAGAAAGTGACTATGGTATTTACACTAACTGCTGATACATATTACCCCCAGAAAAGAATAAAATACTTTTAGTAGCAGATTATATTTTATTTTTACAGAAGTTTGCTTATCTTTCCCCCCCCAATTAATGCAGGGCAAGGAACAATCAGTAATGGGGGGGGGGAGGAAAACAAACAGGGCAGAGATGTGGTTAAATGAACAGGGCAGCGAGGGAGAGAAAGGGGAAAGGAACAGGACAGAGAGGGAGAGAAAGGAGCAGTTCCGGGAAGAGGAGAAAGGAACATGACAGAGAGGGAGAGAAAAGAAAAAATTTATACTTACCGAAATTTTCTTTTTCTTTAGTCCGGAAGGCAGCACAGATACTAATGGGTTAAGTCCCTCACCATGCCTGTAGCACAGGAAAAAAACACAATCATGAATAATTAATCAGCCTACAATTACCCACCTCAGTACCTCCTTCCCCAGTGTTATATACAAGCCAATGAAAAAAACAAGCCAAAACACTATAGAATGCTTATAATTTTATTCAGGGAGGGAAAGAATGTGCTGCCTTCCGGACTAAAGAAAAAGAAAATTTCGGTAAGTATAAATTTTTTCTTTTCCTTAGTCCTCCAGGCAGCACAGATACTAATGGGATCTAGCAAGCTAGTATAACCAGGGTGGGTTTAAGGATCTTGAAGTACTGCCTCTAGGACCCGGCTGCCAAAGGCTGCATCATTCAAGGCTGCTAAGTCAAGGCGGTAGAATCTTGTAAATGTAGAAATGCTGCTCCATGTGGCTGCTTTACAGATTTCTTCCAAACTCAAGGCTGACTTTTCTGCCCAAGATGTAGCAACTGCTCTTGTTGAATGAGCTCTTAATTGATCAGGAGCATCTTTTCCTAAAGAAGTATAGGCCAAAGAAATCGTATTCTTCACCCAGGCTGCAATAGTGGATTTTGCAACCTTGTTTCCTTTCGACTTCCCCATAAAGGAAATAAAAAGATGTTCCGAGTCTCTGAAACTTTTTGTTCTCTCGATATAAATAGACAGACATCTTCTTACATCTAGCTTATTAAGCTCTTCTTCCTCCACAGTGGAAGGCACCGGAAAAAAGGATGGAAGTATAATTTGAGCATTAATATTTTGCGTAGAAGGAACTTTTGGTCTAAAAAAAGGTAGAGTTCTGAGCACCACTTTTTCTGGAAAGAATAAAGTATATGGTGGATTAGCTGCCAGTGCTTGCAACTCTCCTACCCTTCTGGCAGATGTTATTGCAACTAGAAACGCTGTCTTCCATGCCAAAAGCTTTTGACTAATAGAATCCAAGGGCTCAAAAGGATGTTTGCATAATGCTGACAATACCAAATAGAGATCCCATGCTGCCACAGGAATTTTTACTGATGGTCTCAACCTCATCATTCCTTTAATAAAACGCTTGATCAAAGGATCTGAAGTTAAAACTCTAGAAGTAATAGCTGAGATGGCTGCTAAATGGACCTTTAAAGTAGCCGGCTTCAACCCTTTGTCAAATCCGTCCTGCAGAAATTGTAAGATCCCTGCCACCGGACAAGTCATAGACTGAAAATCTCTCTGGACACACCAAGAACTGAAGATCTTCCAAACTTTATTGTAAACTTTAGAAGTGGACTGTTTACGAGAATATAGCAGTGTTTGTACAACTTCCTGAGAGAGGCCTTGATTAATTAACAAGTCCTTGTCAAATTCCATGCTGCCAGTTTCCATCTGGATGGATTTGGATGACAACATTTGGCCTTGTACTAACAGATCTCTCCTCTGTGGCAGTATCCAATAGGTCCCCTTGGATAGAACCATCAGGTCCGTGAACCAAACTCTCCTTGGCCAAAAGGGTGCTATCAAAATGATTGATGCCTGTTCGTGCTTGATCTTCTTCACTACTCTCTGTATCATGGCCAGAGGTGGAAAAATGTAGGCTTTCTTGAAATTCCATGGAAAAGACATTGCATCCAGGAAGTTTGGGTTCTCCAGTCTTGACAAGGAACAAAATTTGCCCACCTTCTTGTTGTGCTTGGTCGCCATCAGGTCTATCTGAGGCATTCCCCACCTCTTGACAATATCCAGAAACACTTGCTGATTCAGTTCCCATTCTTTTTGGTCTATGATCTCCCTGCTGAGATGATCTGCAAGACAGTTCTCGGACCCCTTTATGTAAACTGCTTTGATCAACTTCAAATTCTCTTCCGCCCAGAACATCAACTTCTGGCATTCCCTCATTAGTAAAGGAGCTCTCGTTCCCCCTTGGCGATTTATGTAAGATACTGTTGTCGTGTTGTCTGATTGGACCATCACTTCCTGGTTCTTCAGACCACTCTTGAAACTCTTCAACGCCAGGCGAACTGCCCTGAGCTCTCTGAAATTTGAAGATTGACTCCTTTCCCAGGATGACCACTTCCCTTGGACTACCTTGCTTCCAAGGTGAGCAGCCCAACCTAATGCGGATGCATCCGTTGTTATTAAATTGATATTTCGGAAGATGAAAGGGCATTCCAATTCTCAAGTTGTCCGGATTTATCCACCATTTCAGAGATTTCTTCAGGGATACTGACAGTCTCATGAAATGATCTAGAGATTGTATCGACTTGTCCCAACTCCACAGAATTTCCTTCTGCAACTTCCTCATATGAACTCTTACCCAAGGTACTGCTTCTATAGAAGCAGTCATCAGACCTAACAATCTCATGGCCTGACGAATTGGCATTTTCCGATATTGCAGAAACTCCTTCACTAATGACATTATTGTTGTTATCTTCTCTGGAGGAAGAAAGGTTCTCATCTGTAACGTATCTAACTGTAGTCCCAGAAATTTTATTGAAGTGGAAGGCTGCAGCATCGATTTTTCTAAATTGATTATCCACCCATGCGACTCCAGAATATTCAATGCTTTCTTCAAGTGGTGATTCATCTGCTCCAGACTCTCGGCTTTTAGCAGCCAATCGTCTAAATATGGAACCACGAAGACACCTTGCTCCCTCAGTGCTGCTGCTAGAACCACAATCACCTTGGTAAATATTCTCGGAGCTGAAGTTATCCCAAATGGTAAGGCTCTGAATTGGAAATGATGAATCTTGCCTTTTTCCCAAACTGCCACGCGTAGATACTTCCTGCTGAGAGGATGAATGGGTATATGAAGGTACGCGTCCTTTAGATCTATCGTAACTAGCAGATCTCCTTGTTGTAGGATATTTATTGCGGATTTGATGGTTTCCATTCGGAACTTTTCTTTTCTTACAAACTGGTTGAGAAACTTCAGATCCACCACTAATCTGAAAGAGCCGTTTTGTTTGGGAACCAAGAAAACTGTTGAGTAGACACCCATCTTTATTTCCTCTTGAGGAACTGGTTCCAACACTTTCTTTACTAGAAATTGTCTTATTGCCATTAAAATAGCTTCTTGTTTTATTGGGTCTTGTCTTTTTGTTATGCAGAATTTGTGCAAAGGTTTTTCCTGAAATGCTATGTGATAACCATCTTTTATTATATTCAACACCCATGCGTCGGAAGTTGTTTGTTGCCAGATGTGGAAAAATAAAGTCAGTCTCCCCCCAACTTCCTCTTGACTTCTGGCGTCAGAAATTAGGTGATTTAATCTGACTGGAGCCTTTCTTCTGACTAAATTCCTTTGCTGGAAATTTGGACTTAAAGACTCTGTTCCGGAAATTATCTCTATTTTCTCCGTCTCTGAAAGGTCTCCTGCCTCTAGAAGACTGTGGAGAGAATCTTCTTGTAGAGGAGCGAAAAAACTGTTTCTTTTGAGCCTTAGGCCTGTCTTGTGGAAGTGTCTTCCCTTTTCCTGTTACTAGGCTTTCTAGCAATTTGTCCAAAGAAGAACCAAATAGTTTTCCAGGTTCAAAGGGCATTGAGATAAGCTTATTCTTTGAAGCTAGATCAGCTGTCCAAGCCTTTAGCCATAGAGCTCTTCTACCTGATGTAGATAGAGACATGGTTCTTGCTCCCAACTTAAAAGACTCCACCGCAACATCACATAAATAATCTGTAGCTAGCTTTATCGGGTAAAGCATATCCAGGAGATCATCTCTGGAAGTTCCTGTATCAATATCCTCTTCTAAATCATTTAACCAGCATTTTAATGATCTGGAAACAGAAATGGCCGCCAATGACGGTTTACACACATTGGCCCCAGCTAAATAAGACCTTCTTAGGGCACATTCCGCTCTTTTATCCATAGGATCTTTTAATGCACTCTCTTCAACTGGAATTGTAGTGCGTTTAGATAATCTGGCAACTGCCGTGTCAACTTTCGGGGGCTCTTCCCACTCCGCTACCTCTGATGACTCAAAGGGAAACATCTGTTTGAATCTTTTATTCATTTCCGGCTTTTTTCCCGGATTTTTCCATTCATCAGAAAAAATCTGTTTCAAAGAATCATGTATTGGAAAACAAATTTGTTTCTTTTCAGAAAAGAAAGGTAAAGCCGATCTATTCCCAGACTCAGTTGTCACCGATTTTGGGCAAACCATTTTCCTGACTTCTTTCAGTAGTCTAGGCATCTTTTCCACATTAAATAAATACATATCTTTATTTTTAGTGGTTGAAGTAGAAGAGGAAAGTTCAGAAGAACTTATTTCACCCAATTCAGTCTCTGATTCAGACTCACTAACAGCTCTGGAATGACTGGGCACTGACAGGGGCGATCCGCCAATGAGGCGAGCTGAGGCGCTCGCCTCAGGCGGCATCGCCAGCTAGGTTTCCAGGGGCGGCAAAAAGCCGCTCCTGGTGCCTTTAAGAGCCGAATTTCCGGTTTTTGAACCGGAAATTCGGCTTTACTAGGGCGAGAGAGCGCAATTGCGCTCTCCGCACTAGCGTTGCTGCCTCCCCCCCGGAAATCGAATCGGGCTGGGGGGGCGGCATTACTGGAGCCGCCTCAGGCGGCAATACATACACAAACGGCGCTGGGCACTGATCTTGACTTATGAAAAGCTCCAATTGACTTTTCCATAACATCTTTAAACCAAGACATAAATTCATCCGTTCTATCTTGGCTGGGGTTGGTACAGGCCTGGCAGCTGTTTGATGCCCATCCCTCAGGAATTGGTTGATCACAGCCTGAGCAAATCCTATGCCTGCTTTCTTTTTCTTTTGCCTTCTGACATCTAACAAAACACAAAAGAAAACAGGGATAAACAAGATGTCCAATCAGCAAAGCAGCCATAACCAACCCTGCTGCTACAAGATAAATACCTTAGCAGCCTTTGAAAACAGACTGGCAGCCCTTAGCCACAGTACTGCAACAAATGAGGCACAATACCACAGTTCCTGCAAGTTTAAATACCTTACCAGCATCAGAAAAAAATGCCTCCTTCTCCTTTAAAATCTGAGCCGCATCTCTCCCAACACATGTGTCTCACCGCCATTAGTGATGATGTCATCCTCCTGTGCATGCTTCTGTGCTGTGCACCCAGAGTTAGGGAGAAGAGAATAAGCGGCTGCATTTTCATTTCCAGTCTGCCAAGCATCGCCTGCAGCCCTGAAAAGCTTTGTTTGTCATGCCTAAGGGAACCTTCCCCTGGGGAACTCACCCTCAGGTAGTTCCCCATGCGGCCATCAGACACCTCAGTGCCTGGATCTTCGCCTACACGGCCTCTAGGACTTGTGCAATGGTATGGCGCAGGAAAAAGAACACTGGGGAAGGAGGTACTGAGGTGGGTAATTGTAGGCTGATTAATTATTCATGATTGTGTTTTTTTCCTGTGCTACAGGCATGGTGAGGGACTTAACCCATTAGTATCTGTGCTGCCTGGAGGACTAAGGAAAGGTGCAGTTCTGGGAAGGGAAAACAAGCAGTAAGGGTTAACAGATGTCTGCACAAAAGGACTGAGTGCAACATCACAAACATGCCCACTCCTCCCTCACTCACTGGCTGTTGCTGTGTAGCTAAAAAGAGAACCAAACTTTTTTTTATTAAAATCCCCTATCCCACATAGACGCCCCTCCCTGCTACCCCCCCAGCCTTGTGGCGCCCGTGAACTCAATGCCCTGAATCTGCAACGAGGGGTATGTGAAGAGTTAGGGGCATTTTCTCAGGGTAACACCTAGGCTGGGGAGCAGGGAGGGGGTCTATATAGGGTAGGCTTTGGTTCTCCTTTAAGCAGAAAGAGCTGTCCCATTTAATTGACAGATGGCAATCATATGAACAATATGTCTTGGAAATAGTAAGGACAGTCACCCACTGATCTTGTCAGATACATGCAAAGATATTATCGTTACCTGACAAATTTTCTAATCTGACTGATTAATTAAACGATCGATCACCGTGGTACGAAAATACACCAGTCTGAAAATCATATGAAAAGTTTTGTACAACTATATATGTGCATCTATGGCCAGCTTAAGAATTGTAGAAGTTTGGTTGAAGAGTTGGCTTCTGATTGTTTCCAATAGTCATGCTAGCAGAGAAGGGACATATTCACTAGGCACTAATTATAACAGATGGCAGCACTTACCTGTGTTAGGCTTACCTCCTTGTCTAAATACTGTTTAATTATATGAGATTCTCATTTGCTCATTTCAACATGCAGAACTTATATGACCAGACACAGATGTACTTTCCTGCATGTCACATGAGTTTGCATGCTCTGGCTTTAAGGGCATGTAAAGGAAAAAAAAAAAAATCACATTTTTACTTTCTTTAATGAAAAGAAACCTATCTCCAATATACTTTAATTATAAAATGTGTACTGTTTTTATAAGAAACCTGACTGTATGCAGTGAAATTCTCCCTTTATTTACTTGCTCTGACTGCTGTGTTAATAAAAATTCAGATGGTCTCCAACTGCTCTGGGAAACAATCATGCTTTCAAGCAGCAGGGGGAGCCCTCCCCCACCTTAATTCCCAGAACTCGAGCAGCTTTGTTTGTTTCCCTATAGAGCAGTCAGTGACTGTGTAGCGATTTATATTGGATTTTATTTTTGCCTTTACATCCCCTTTAATGTTTCCAACTCCAGTGGCAGGGACAAAGATCATGGAGCAAGGTTTAAACAGATAAACTGGGATTCTATTTGAAGGATTATTTTGCTGCAGCCACTGGTTCTGCAGAGTTGGAGAAAGTATGTATTAAACAATACAAAAAATATAAAATCCACATTAGATTACATGACAACACCAGAGCAGTCTGCATATTCGGATTATTAATCAGTCTTGCTGTATCGGCTTCTTTTTATTTGACCCAGACCACACTGAGCATGTGTGTGGTCTTGCAAAGACGTTTAACAAAGTTACAGGATGGTGAACCCCTGTGGCCAACTTTGAAAGCATAAATCAATCCATCAAGTTCAACCTGCTTTATGGCTAGTTGATCCAGTATATCTGGCTGAATGTTCACCCACTTTAAACTCACTTCTACTTTAAAGCGAATATGCACAAAGCAATGAATATATGTGCAGAAGGGATTGTGAGAAAAAGTGTAAAGGGGTTGTTCACCTTCCAACACTTCAGTTCAGCTGGTTTAAGATACTTTACTAGAAATAAAGACTTTTTCCAGTAATGTTCTATTGTCTATATGTTTTTGTAATATTGAAGTGTCATTTCTCACCTTAAAAGAAGCGCTGTGGTGGGGTGTAGCGAAAAACGGTAAAAAATAAAAACTGGAAAGCAACTGAAAAAAAGTCAGGGGGAACAATCTGAAAACAACTCAATTGAGTAAGTGTTTGGAAGGTGAACAACCCTTTTAATGAAAGTACAAGTAACAGTGTTATTAAAAGGGTCTGTTGTGCTAATTGCATGTAGATATTTATTGTACTTGAAAGCTCAGGGCTCAAGCTCAGCAAAATATTCTCAATTCTCTTGTGTGTCAGGACCCTTATGGGGTCAAGTTAATTTAAAAAACCAAGTAGCACAGAAGAATCCATATCTAAAGTGGCATAATAAAAAGTATTTACAGAAACGGCATACAACCACATAGCAGCATTCATTATATGTATATTTACCATTTTGAAGTCAGATATTTTATTCCTTTCCCTAGAATACTATTTAAGAAATAAAATAGAGCTCAACTTCACTAATGCTCTTCTGGCTGAATGGAAGTGGACACCCTTCCCAAAACAGTAGATTCTGTTACAGCAGCAGTAAACAGCAACTTGATAATAACCTTGGTTTGGGAACAATAATTAAAGGGGTTGTTCACCTTTGAGTTTACGGTTAGTATGATGAAGAAAGTGTAGTTTTTAATTTTTTATAATTTGTTGTTTTTGAGTTATTTGGCTTTTTATTCAGCAGCTCTCCCGTTTGCAATTTCAACAATCCAGCCAGCGATTTACATTGTAGCGGCGGAAGGCAGTTCGGGGAGATTATTTGCCCCGAAGAAGAGGCGATTTATCGCCGGCCAACTAAATCTCCCCGAATCTGAGCGGGTGTCTCTGCCCTTCCAGATAGTTTGTTTTTAGATGGGGTCAGTGACCCCTATTTCAAAGCTAGAAAAAATCAGAAGTAAAGGGCAAATAATTCAAAAACTATATACCGGTATATAAAAAAAAAAGTTGATTAGAATTAGCCATTAGCTAAGTTAACTTAAAGGTGAACCACCCCTTTTAACATTTAAAATAAAGGGTAATTCATGATGCATATTTTGTGTGATAATCAGTTTGATCATTAAAGTAGAATTCCTGCATTACAGCAAGAGTGCACAGCTGGCATCAGCTCAACAGACTGAAGGTTTTTGTGAATTCCACGCAAGCTAAGATTTTAGCATGGATTTTAAACTAGCCCAAATGCTTTCTAGATCACATTGTGTGGCAATTTGCACAACGTTTAATCACTAAGGTGGAAAATATTCGCGTTGACAATGACAAAAAAATACCCAGTTTAAAGCCCACCCCCCACACACATGCACATTAACCAACTGCACAAGTCAATGGAATATAGTGTTTCCCTGTTGCTAAGAAAAGGCTTAAGTATTTCACACGGCTAAGACAATCTTTAGGCAAAATAAAATACAAAGGCGTAGCTTACACTGTTTTCCCAAAAACTGTAATAAATATTACAAAAAGCTGGCTTCTTTCAAGTCAAATGACACAGTGTGTAACAGCCAAAGCTTCAACATACAAAACAAACAAGAAAAAAAAACATTTTCAGTATTAAAATAAAACTAAAGTCAGTTTAAAAATGTCAGAGGGAGCGCACAGATCTTTAACTAGAGGACACCCTAATAAATACTTCCAGTTGCAATTATATCCAGCTCTCTTTAATAGAGATGGCCTATGTGAAAAAATATCAAATGGTCTCATTCATGAAAAATGATGAACTAAAAAAAATACATATACAATAAAAAAAAAAAAACAAGGTGGCGTTTGTCATCAGCAAAAATAAAAAACAAACCACAAAAAAACAAAACCTTGCAGAGGAGCCGTGGGCCAGTCTTCTTCAAATAGGTTTGTCCCAAACTGCTTCTTTTGAACAGGATTTGCAAAAAAAATCATTTACTTTCAATAATTGAATGAACAAATTAAAAGGAGGTCTTGGGGAAACTTCAGGACAGTTCATGAATCTGGAGTGTGTGGACAAAGTCTTGGGATATTGTTCAGTAGAAGCTTCTGAATGTTTAGGCCTTATTCATCTGCAAAACAATGTCTGCTGTGCTGTTACTGCCTTCGATCTTCTGTTTCTGATCTAGAAAATGCCATAACCACATCTTCAGCACCTGAAAGCAAAACAAAAGTTAAGTTCATGCTTTTTACTACATTTTTCCTGTATTGACCCTAGCAATCAAATGATGTTTATTATGACTTTGTGGAAGACATAAAGAGAGACCCTGGATTTTGGATTTAAACAAGAGGATAAAACTAAATATTACATATCTAAACCCACAAATAGCCTTCTATGTGCTATATTGGGGTACTCAGGTTGTGAAGAGAGGACATACTTATGGATTGGGTACTAAGGAGGATAACTGCTAATATGACAAAAATGTGGAGATAAGTTGCTAATGTTTAGGGGTGCAGATATGAGGGAGGAGATGCACATAAATAGTGTAAGGACAGAAAGTGAAAAACTGACCTACTGGTGTGTGTGTGGTAAGGAGATACCAATATATATCTGGGTGGAGACGGGGAAAAAAAGGATGTCCTAGTGAAGGGGAAAGGAGAAATGCCAATACTGTAATGCGAGGTGGGGTAATGTTGGTACGGGGATGACATAGTTCAGGGAACATGATAACGCTTGTTATCAAATCAAGTCACATTACAAAATGAAAATTGTTTTACGAACACACACTTAGGGGGTTATTTATCAAGGTCCGAATTTATCTCAATATCGGCTGCTACAAACTCCCATCTAACCCGCTCGGGTTTTTAACGCTTATTTATTATTACATTTTCCCAAAAATTTGCTTTAAACCCCCAACACAACCAAAAATCAATGGGACTGTTCCCATTGACTTTTATGCAACTTCGACAGGTTTGAGATGCCGTGTTTTTATATTTGGACTTTTTAGCCCTTGAGGTTTAATAAATTCTGAAAAATTTGTGATTTTTTTTTTTTAAAAGTCCGATTTTATAAAAAAAAAAAAAAATCAAATTTTTTGGATTTCTGGGAATTTCAGGTATTCAGAGCTTAGCAAATAACCCCCTATGAGGCTGCTTGCAGAACATTAGTAGTAGAACAAAGTTAAAGGGATACTGTTATGGGAAAACATGTTTTTTTCAAAACACATCAGTTAATAGTGCTACTCCAGCAGAATTGTGCGCTGAAATCCATTTCTCAAAAGAGCAAACAGATTTTTTTTTTATATTCAGTTTTGAAATCTGACATGGGGCTAGACATTTTGTCAATTTCCCAGCTGCCCCTGGTCATGTGACTTGTGCCTGCACTTTAGGAGAGAAATGCTTTCTGGCAGGCTGCTGTTTTTCCTTCTCAATGTAACTGAATGTGGGTTTTTACTATCGAGTATTGTTCTTAGATCTACCAGGCAGCTGTTATCTTGTGTTAGGGAGCTGCTATCTGGTTACCTTCCCATTGTTCTTTTGTTTGGCTGCTGGGGGGGGGGGTGATATCACTCCAACTTGCAGTACAGCAGTAAAGAGTGATTGAAGTTTATCAGAGCACAAGTCACATGACTTGGGGCAGCTGGGAAATTGACAATATGTCTAGCCCCATGTCAGATTTCAAAATTGAATATAAAAAAATCTGTTAGCTCTTTTGAGAAATGGATTTCAGTGCCCAATTCTGCTGGAGCAGCACTATTAACGGATTCATTTTGAAATTTTTTTTTTTCCCATGACAGTATCCCTTTAAACAAAACAACTGGACTGTACCATATTACCTTTAAAGTCTTACCTTGATCAAGAGAGTGCTGTGGCAGCTGGCTGAGCTGACTGTTTACCACTCCTGCATAAGAGCGAAGGAACGCCTCTTCACTTGGGGTGAGCTGCAGTGAAGACACAAGGGTAATACATATTTGCAAACAGTTCATGAACTGCATGAAAACACACTTTGTATTGAATGTGAATGAATATGATCAACTTATACCTCAGCATGATCTAAATTAAAGGACACCTATCAGAGAATATTTGTTTCCCCAAACCAGAGGTGGGCATTAAGAGTCCGCACTTAGAGGGAGAATACTATTATTTTGGCCAAAAAATGTTTGTAGTGAGAGCTATATCAGCCACCGTGTCCCACTGCAGACAGCCATATTTGGTGACACACATGCGTGTAACTCACTCACTGTGTACATGCTTGTAAAGTAGGAGCTTTCTGCATTTATGGCACAGACATGCACATAATGCATGTTGTGGTAATTGTTCATTTGGCATGTATATGTGCACCAACAGTCATAATAATGGTGGGGGGGGGGACCAAAAAATATTGTTACACCCTACAAGGGTGTTGTCTTAATTAAGTGGCACCTCAAGTGTGGGAATTTTTCTTTTCAAAACATTTTTATTGAAAAACAATGTCATATTCTCTAACATATCTTATTTTTCTTTTTATGCAGATGGAATATAATTCTCCTGCGCAGAGGAGAGCAGTATTTTCACTTTTCAAGCACATTACAGAAAGCAAAAGAATCAGAACTGTTAGAGTCCTTGTTTTATACATAAGTCTCTCAATGTAACTATAGCAAGGATTCAAATTACATGTCAACAATAATATTGAAATTAACAAAAATAGAATAAAATTTAAACCGTCTAAACTCTTATCGTCTTTCTGTTACATATCTTAATGTCTCCTATTAAAATATGTTAGTTGGTCCAGGAATCTCCCTTATAGGTTTCAACTCAAATAAATAAATACTATTACTTGTTCTAAATAATTCCATGCCCAGGCTCAATAACTATCCCATACCGATTGCCAAATCACAAAGTGGTATAAGCAATCCACGGTGACCATATTTTGGCATAAACATTATAATTATCTGTTGTGATACTTAACAATTTTTCATTAACCATTATCCAGTTCATTTTGAGGCGGAACACCGCTATAGGAATGGAACGTTTTTTCCAGGATGTTGCAATGGACTGTTTAGCAGCTATAAAGATAAATTGAATCAATTTTCGAGTAGACTTATCCAAATTGGGTATCGATGTATTTAGCAGTGCCTGCATGGGATCCTTACGGAGATTAACACCCGTAATGGAATCAATCAGAGTGAATACCCTAGACCAAAATCTAAATACCTCTTTACATTTCCACCAAACATGAAACATGGTACCTTCCATCCCGCAGTTCCTGAAGCATAATGAACTTGAGTTAGGGTAATATTTATGCAACTTGGCAGGGACCATATACCAGCTAGATAATACTTTATATTGTGTCTCTTGAGCCAGGATATTAATAGAACTTTTGGCTGTATTTTCCCATATCTGCTGCCAAGTAGTATTGTCAATTGTTTTATTTAATTCCTTTTCCCATTGTGTTGTATAAGTAGGGGGCGCAGTATTAATTGAATTTAGGATTTCTTTATATAGGATAGTTATTATACATTTGTTACAAGGAAATTTAAGGCACATTTGCTCCCATGCTGTTAATGTTAAAACTTTAGTATAGCCTGCAATTACCTTATTAATAAAATGGCGAATTTGGAGGTATCGAAAGCTTTCAATCCTAGGGGGATCATATTGGGCAACTATAGAGGACCATTGCATAACACCCTGTAAACCCAGAAAATGGTTAATATAAATTTTATTTCGCTCTAACCACCATTGAAAGTCTTTTCCCTGCAAACCTGGCTGAAACTTAGGGTTTCCAAATATAGGCATGGCTGGGAGATGTGGAGACTTCAGAGGCGTATTTTATTGAACCTGGTCCCATATAGCCAAGGACATTTTCAATACAGGAGTTGAAACTTCGGGTCTCTCTCGTTTAGGAATCCAAGGCAACACAGTTGGATGTATAGGTTTTAACCGTTCCATCTCAATTTGAGCCCACAATGGAGGAAATGGCCTATAAAAGTGAATCAATGGCACTATTTGTGCTGCTTGATAATAGAAAAGAAGATTAGGAGCACTCAGCCCTCCTTTATTTTTCGGCAATGAGATAGTTTTCTGTAATAACCTCGATTTCTTATTTGACCAAATAAATCTATTAAACTTTGACTGTACCTTGGCTATAACAGTTTTAGGAACTTCTGTAGGTAATACTCAAAAATAGTATAGTATTTTAGGAAGAATTATCATTTTTATAGCATTTATTTTGCCAAACCAGGAGACATATAATTTTTTCCATCCGGACAGTGTCTTATCAATTTCTAACCAAAGTGCAGGGTAGTTAGCTTGGTATAACTCTTCCAATTTAGAAGTTATTTTGACCCCCAAATAAATCAAATTCTTATCCCTCCATTGGAAGTCAAAGTTAAGTTGGAGCAATTTCTTTTGCATCAAAGATATTCCTAAAGGTAAGGCTTCTGATTTTGTCGGATTTATTTTAAGGCCTGAAATCACGCCAAAGCTATCAAGAATATTAAACAAGTGGGGTAATGATGTTAGCGGTTTAGTTATTGTCATTAACATATCGTCTGCAAATAGCATTTGTTTATGCAGTTGCTGACCTATTGAAACTCCAGTTATTCCAGGATCTTGTCTGATTAAAGTAGCTAAAGGCTCAATTGCTAATATGAACAACAATGGAGATAGGGGACATCCTTGCCTTGTGCCCCTATGTAGCATTATATTACTGGATTCAAATGGACCCCATTTTAAGAAAGCTTGTGGGGTGTTATATAAGGCTTGTATTAGGGAGATAAATTTATTCCCAAAATTCCACTTCCCAAGTATGTAATAGAGGTAATCCCAAGAAACTGTATCGAACGCTTTTTGTATGTCTAAGGACAGTAACAAAGCCGGAGTTTTAGATGCATTAAGGGTGTATATTAACTGAATTAGTCTTCTGATATTTTCTCCACCCTCCCTATTAGGAACAAAGCCTACTTGGTCCGGATGAATCAAGGAAGCCAAAAAGGAATTCAATCGGATAGCCAATATTTTCCCCAAAATTTTCACATCATTATTCAGTATAGAAATAGGACGATAATTACCACAGTCTAACGAGTCTTTGTTTGGTTTCGGAATTAATGCTATTTGTGCTAGTATAGACTCCGAGTGCATCTTGCCTCCCTGCAAAAGCTTATTAAACATTGCAGTAAGATATGGAGATAAAATTGGGGCAAATTTCTTATAATATAGTATTGAGAAACAGTCTGGACCTGGTGTCTTGGAGTTCGGAAGCAGCTTAATAGCTAATAACGTTTCATCATTTGTAATGTTATTGTCCATAATCTGTCTTTGTTCAGTAGTGAGAACAGGTAAGTGAATGTTAGCAAATAGCTTATCTGCTAAGGTAGTATCGAAATTAGTAGGGGAATGATATATCTCAGAGTAAAAATCCGAAAATTCTTTCAATATAATAGCTGGGTTACCCGTAATAACTCCTGATTTAGTTCGAATTCTATGAAGAGGAATATTCGAAGTCATAGTAGAGTGTAATGTTCTAGCTAAAGGAGTATCTGGCTTATTACCTTTACTATATCTTCTATTAGATTGCCATTGGATTGTATTCTCAATATCAAGAGTATATTGTAGATCTAATTCTCTTCTAACAGTCATTATATCATTTTGTATTCTAGGGGAATGTACAGTTTTGTTTTGCAATTCTAAAGTAAGCAATTTATTTTGTAGGTCTCGTATTTTCTCCATCTTTTGCTTTTTACGAGCCGTGGATATACTCATTAATTCACCTCGCAAGACAGATTTATGGGCTTCCCATAACGTTATAGATGATGATACCGTTCCTTGGTTAAGAGTAAAGTATTGATTAAGGGCTCTTTCTATTTGAAGCTTAAATTGCGGGGTTGCTAAAATTGCATTATTTAAACTCCATCTGTATTGAGACGGCTTACAGATCAAAGACCTCAGTTCTACTTTTACTAAAGAATGATCTGACCAAGCTATTGGTAGGATCTTGGCAATAGTTAGATTTGGCAATAGAGTCTGCGATAAAAAAAATATGATCAATGTGTGGGAATTTTTCAATGGTATGTGCCCTTTAACTCAAAAGCAATTTTTTAAAACATGCTCAAGTAAATCTACTAACTAATCCTGATGTGCACTCTGTTCTATTTTGATACAATTCAGATGAAAGCAAAATGATCTCTTTGCACAGTCCTTGTTTCAGCTACCACACTGAGTTTTTTGTCATTAACAAAACGTGGAGCATTGTGTTGATCAGAAGTCATTTGTTTGTTTAATCTTTTACCAAAAAAAGCAGACATGCATTTTTTGAGTCAGTCATTATAAAAATTACCTTTGTACAGCTAGGTACACACATCAAGATATTTATATTCATTATAATACACAAAAGCCATAAATATCTTGTAAATTATATCCTTATAAACGGTGAGTAGTGATGTCATCAGTTATAAACGGTGAGTAATGATGTAATTTCTGTCACATGACTCACTAAAATTAGTGTATTATAATTAATAAAGTACCCCCAGTTGTAAAATATGAGGATATTATAAGTTACCTCGGAGTTCCATGACCTGAATAAAAACACTCGGCCTTCGGCCTCGTGTTTTTATATGGACATGAAACTCCTCAGTAACTTATAATATCCTTATATTTTACAAGAGGGCGTACTTTATTCACTATATATACACATCAGTTCTGTTCAATTTATATGGTACAGAGGGCCAGTATTTCTAATCTACATGGTGGAGGGCCGATAATTGAATCCAGTGTTAGCCACATGCACTTTAAACCACACCCATGTTACCGCAAGACCATGTCCACATTAATAGCACACCAAAAAAAAAACCAGATGGTTGGTGCTCACTGCAGGGATCAGGGCTGGAACTAGGGGTA